>NW_012130071.1:626473-629832 GCF_000143395.1 Atta cephalotes | reverse complement strand
TGTGTGTGTGTGTGTGTGTGTGTGTGTGTGTGTGTGTGTGTGTGTGTGTGTGTGTAGGACTGACATCATCAAAGTATTTGAAATACAAAATACAAAATATTTCAAAATTTTTTGTCTTGAAAAACAAGATATTTTTTTTTAATAGGTATTTCCAATACAAAATGCGTCCAAAATTTATATTTCAAATACAAAATACTTTTTAATATAATATACTTCTAAATGTTTTGATGAGCGATGTTCTACTTAGTGACACAATGTATATAACTTCGGTTTTACTTTATATAAGTTTTTTTATTATATTGTATATTATTGTATAAGTTAATATTTTTTATAATCAATGGACTATTCATTACATCACAACTAATTTGACATTTGGATAAAGAAGAACGAACTAAATTGTCGGGAATCATCAATTTGGAATTTGCGTTACTTATGTAATTTCGATTTATATTGATTTTATATTGATAAGGACCCAGATTGAAGGGTCGAAACGTTTATTTTTTTCGTTTTGTTACATTCACACGAAAATAAAGAATTTTCTGTGCATCCGAACAGTAAGTTCTAATTTTTTACATTTTTCTCTAAATGTTTTTTAATTATACAATAGGCACGAGCGTCATACATAATTATTTATTGTAAAACAAACGATATTAATTGCACTCAAAATTTATATCATTTTTAAATGATAGAGAACTTTCCCGGCACTTTTCCGACTGCGACATCTATACATTTTTCGCTGCCTAATCATAAGAAATTGATCAATCACAGTTGAAAAAAAAATAATTGACAATAATTTGGTTAATTCTTTACAATTTACGATTTGCGATCCTATTCTAGAACAGGCTTTAAGTCTATCTACAATAGTATATTCTACAATAGTAAGTGTAGTTGTAAGTGGTTGTAGTTGTAAGAATTGACTAATCATAGTCAAATATTCTCCTCACATTCGATTTGATTGGTTAATTCTTACAACTACAACCATTTACAACTACACTTACGACTATTGTAGAATAGGCTTTACTCTACGTCTCGACTATGACAATGCGTTATATTGGCCGTAAACTGTAAAAATTGACCAATCGCTTTAGGGAAGTATTCCCTTCTTACAGTCAAATGAGAGGAAAATATTTGACTGTGATTAGTCGATTCTTATAGATTACGACATTTGATTATGGCCAATATAAACGCTCTCTTATATCTCGTTATATTTCATTCTCTGCCATAGGCTTAACGTTTTCGAATGCAGCAAGTAGGTCTATTCGCGTTTAAGAATTGTTATCGAAGATTTTTTTTGACATTTTAAATACAAACTACATTGAAATTGTATTTGAAATATGAAATACATCGAATGATTTTCTTAAAGTATAAAATACAAAGTACATTTTGTATTGTATTTGAAATGTGCCCAGCCTTATATACATATATGTAATTATTATTATTATTATTATTATTATTACGTAGTAATAATGATAAAAATGGAGTTCTTAATCATATAATTATAGTCAGAAATATTAAAAAAAAACAGAATAAACAAATTAAGATCAAATTTTAAGGTCAAAAAAGTCAAAAATTAAAACGAGCAAAAAGTAGTACGATAATAATAAATTTATTAATTTATCGTAGATATATATCTCACGGAATGTTAACTTGGCTCTCTTTAACCATAAAATCCCTTACAAATTAATATATAGAGATACACAATAATAAAATGATGTTAAGTAAGCAAACGATTTAAATCACCGTGAGATATCTATTATATAATACAAATTAATAAATTTGTTATTATCGTATCATCTATAAGTTTTAATATTTGATCTTAATTTGTTTATTCTTTGCTCATATACAGCAGTAACAAAAATAATTTATTATACTGTAATTAAAAAAAAACTTTTCTTTCAGTATATATAACAGGTTTAGACCAAAAGGCCATTATCTTGGGAACAGTACGACAGTACTATTTCGATTCTATTGTCTAACAACACAAATAGCAGGTGCTTTGGAGTTTGGTGCTTTTTAGATTTTTTTTACACAAAATCTCAACAAGAACACTCTTAATTTTATATCTATTCTTGACGTTATTATTCTTCTTTTTAAAATTTGACTTCATATGGGACGCTTTCCTTTCCGTTACTAAGCGGATAAAAGGAAGATTAACATCGAGGATACTATTATTAACATTATTGAACTAAAGTATGACTCCTTCTGACTACATTGCACTTTGTTTTCTACATCATTTGATACTTTCTTTAACTGATAGCGATAATTTTTGATTTATTTGTTTTTTATAATTTATTGATTGTAATGATTGAAAAGGACTATTGTATAAATCGAAACGTTTCGAATAATATATGTTTATAACTTTATAATAAAATTAGTCATATATTCTAAGCTTGTATATGTATTACCGTTTATTTTGTCACTATTTTGATTCCTTTCGACAAGATACGGTTTCAATGCGTAATCTACGAGGAAAGTACATCTTATATGTCTGCTCTATGAAAATAATCGCAATCGTCTAGATTTGGACTTGTGCTTGACTTTTTTGTCAAATGGTGTATATACTTATTCCATTATTTTAAATACAAATGTTTACATTAGTTTAGCTACAAAAAATAGGCAATGTTAAAAAAAAAGAAGAAAGAAGCAAAAAGAAAACTATTCAAAATAAAATCTCGAGGTTGCGCCTGATGAAGACAAGCTGACATTCTAATTTCTTATATTAAGACGCAGTTCCATCAAAAAAGAATGCGTCCATTGATAACTAACCTAACCATCTCGATTCATTGAAACGATTGACATTTCTCAAAATAACAGAGAGTGATGACGAACCGCGCGTGGTCGCCCTATATGCACAACAAATTAATCATAGATCCATCCATCACATTCTTGCTACAATCGTCTTGAGGCGGCGGCGCTTCTCATTGTTAAGTAGTGTAAGCGGCAATGACGCCGATCGCTTTAATTGGCCCGAAAGATAAAGCTTTCCCACCACCGATCATAAATATCTACAGTACAACATTCAACGAATTATCAGAAATCTGCCTTTACTAAAATTATCCATGTAAAAAAATGATTATGACATATATATACATACACACATATATATATATATATATATATATATTATCGTTCATTTGCTAACGATCTAACTAAACTAAAAAAAAATTGTCATTTTTTTAATTGCTTGCAAAAAAGAACGGAAATAAAAAGAGAAAATGAAAGAACATACTTTAAAAAAGAACTTTATTCTTTAATCAATTATTACACTAAAATTGCAATAAAGATTAATATTGTAAAATTTTAATGATTTAAAATATTGAAATGTTTTCTGAAAAATTATATTTTTTTAGAATTAGGTG
>NW_012130071.1:614911-626453 GCF_000143395.1 Atta cephalotes | reverse complement strand
AGTGTGTGTGTGTAGTGTGTGTGTATATATATATATATATATATATATATATATATATATATAAACATGAAAATCCAGTTTAAATCGTTGAGACTTCTTGTGTATTCATATTTGCGGTCTCAGGACATTTTATTTACTTAATCTTTTCAATCTTTTGTAGAGTGTCGTAGCAAAGAGCGATATGACAGAAGTAATTATTTTTTTCTTTTTCTTTTTTGTTTCTTATATTTAATTCTAAGATATTTAAAAGATATTATTTTCATTTTCAGGTAACTTTCATGTAACATTTGTTCACATGTAATAAATTAAATTGAATGAATTGAAGTAATAAATCCATTCATTAAATTAAATTAATTGTTAAAATCAATATCTTTGATGTCGCAATATTTGCAAGAGATGGACAACATGAGGGGGATATCAATTCAAATGCGAGCTTTGTGATTTCTCGTTCGTGATCATCTCTTTCTGGAACGCGTTAATCTTTGTGTATCTAAAAATTGTCATTATCTCTAATCGACAGACGCGACAAGTCGAGGATTCCGTGTTTTATCGATATGATAATATCGCCCAATTTTTCGCAATTAATGAATCCCATAGCGTGCGATTAGAAAATTAAATTAAATTACGTCTACCTACGGAATGTTATCGTTACTCGTTATTTGCATAATCGAGATGACCTTTATCACGTACGAGAGCGACAGGTGTGCTGTTTCTCCTCCGCAAATATATATATATATATACACATATATATATATAAAACCGACCATTCGTTAAGCGTTTCGATTCAGTGTTTGTTTACTTCGTCTGCAGCACTCTTTTAAAAACCATCACATCCGTACACCGGTTCCGAAAAAATGAATATCCTGATAGTAAGTTTCGAGCAGCGGGTAACAATTTGCCAAACACAAGCAGTAACATTTCCTGCAAACTGACAACATTGTTTGTCATCATTTTAACATCAAAACGTCACACTTCTATTCTATTTACTGAGCTTCTATTTACATGTCCTCATCTTGCTACTTCAATTACCTACGATTTATGATGTTATAATTTATACTCCATTCAACAATGTAATTGTTATATAGATATTAGATCAGAACAAAAATTCGTAACGTTATTTCATTTGTATTACATGTTTAAAAAATGTTGGTAATTATATCAATCAATTGAGCAGTTTCAGTTTTAAGAATTTGTTTTTCGAATTATAGTGATTTCGATGATTTTAACGGAGTTATGAAAAATCAAAGGCATAGTTTACGTCATGCACTTGATACGCGAGTAGTAATTTTTTCTATTAAATTATTTTAATTTGAACGATACGCGTGCAAACATATGATATGTGTATTTAATTAATCATTTTGATGCATACTATAATTTAGTACATTGTTTGTTGAAATTAAGATAATTTATTAGAAAGTTACAATATATTTAATACGCGTGCAAATCATATCACATACTTGGTGCAAAAGAGATCACTGTCAAAAATGTCCAAATGTTTGATATGATTAATGAATGAATGAATGACATGATTAAATTCTGTTAAGAAAACCAAGTTTTTATGTCAAATTAATTGTAGACGATTAGTTTGTAAACGAGAATTAGGGAAATTTGAAGTTTGTACGTACTGAAGATGACCTAATTGAAGGTCAAAATGTTTATGTTTTGTATCATTTATGATTAAAGTAATCACTTAAAATGAAAAATTAAAGCCTACACTGTTATCGTTATTGTTAGCGTTATCACACTAAGAGTCAGTATAGGCTTTAATGCTCTTTTTTTAACCAGTTGATATTCTGTAAGTCGATACGATTATATTATTGTGAAAATGTTCCTTTCTCTTAATCGAAAATAACTTAATAACGAAAATTTTAACAATATTTTTGTAAAAAATGATTTTTTAGGAAGAACTTTAAGCTTTCTTGTTAGAAAGTCGAAAATTTTCGCAAGACTTTTTGAGCACGTGACAGGAAATGAGAAGAAAATTTTCCACTTTGTGTGATTTTTTTTCAGCTTGTGGTTTTTTTATAACAATTATAATAAGTAACAAACTCGCAGAAACTCAAAGCTGACTACTGACTTTTTGAAAATAGAGATTTAATAGTCCTTTCTTTAAATTGAAATTTCATTCCTTTTTAACAAACTTATCTTAATTACAGTTGATTGAATTTTGAAGTTCATAGTGCTACGAACTTTCGTTCTGACCAATACACCATGTGTTATATTACATTTGTATTGTTGAATGGGAAATTATACAATAATATTGATGCAGTGTTACTGTTAGTTTGTGCTTAACAAGAATTTATCTCTGGTCTTAATTTCGACATCAAGTCATACGAGGATTTAAATCTTGTTTACAACATAACTAGATACGCAATGATAGCTATGGCTGTTTACGCGCCGCGTTGAATCGTCACTAGTTCAAATTTCTGCAAACATTTAGTGTTTACAAACAGTTTAAAAACAGGCGTTTACTCACTCTTCGGTGGATTTCGCCAGAAATATACGGCCAAGAAAGAAATCACGAAAACGGGCACTCGGTCACTTTTTTCAATTATTTCCCGTCGTGATTGATCTCAGACGAGATTCGCACTCGACTTCGCAACAATAGTCCGTACGCAATCGAATCCCAGGGTTCTGATATGGGTCGCGTACCGATCACGTGCCTCACGATTTCTGACGTAGCGTAGTAAGACTTACGTCGGCAGGTAGGTGTAGGTATAGGCAGGCAGTCAGTCAGTCACGCTCGGTCACTCACCTACTTCTGCCAAGCACTAAAGTCGCCAGAAATCTGCTGTCTTGAAACTTCAGTTGCTCTTCCTCCGTCGATATCGGCGCCGCGACGCCCGGGGCGCCCGATTTGCGTTGTCCCATGCTGCCTACGGCCCTGCAAAACAACACACATACTCGTTAGAAAGGTTGCGTGTCGTAGGAGATGAAGAACTTGATACCTTGAAGGACTATTCAGCATTCTAAATTTCTTGAAGTGATGAGATCTTATTTCAAAAGAGTGAAAGTATTGAAAAAAACTATTGAAAAAAATGAAAATAATCTCTTTAATAAGAATGGTAGATTTTCACTTTTTTTTTTGGAATGAAGTTTTATGTTTTTGGAATGAGATCCAAAGGAATGAAAGAAATTCTCTCCTCTTAAAAGAATCTCCAAAAAAGTGAAATCACTCCGCAAGACTGAAAATCTGTCACTCTTATTTAAGAATGCAAATATTTTCACTTTTTTTCAATAGTGACAGTATTTTCATTTTTTTAGAATGAAAATTTATTCCAAGAAATTTAGAGTACAGCACAGACCTTTAAGAAAAACTTTAAGACGTTCAAAAAACATCCTAAGGAACATTCCCAGAATGTTCCCAGGACGTATTCTTTAGATAAAGACATTACATGCATTTAGACAGTTATTGATTGCTATGCAGAAATAAGACCAACAATGAGCAAATTAAAAATATTGCAAAGTGTCAAATAATTAATTTGGAAATTTTCACTAATAAAGAGATACAATGCTCTTATCAACTTTATATATTTAACAATAAAAATTATATCATATTTAATTATGCCATATTTGATTACCTGACATGGTAATATCTTGAATTTTCTCGTTGTTAGCTTTATTTCAACATATTGCTTTACACATTATGAGTTATATATAACATTTATTTATTGTTAAAAAACAAATGTTCTTAATTTTGAAATATTTAAATTGAATGTTCTTTAAATATACATAGGATATTCTACTTAGATATCCATATTTAGATACTGAGAAAAAAATTGTTCATTTGATTAAATTAATTTAGTTTGTCTTTATTTCTTTCGGTGAAGGATGTATTAAATTAAACATATTATATTTAACTTAAATACGTTCTCCAATAAAAGAAATAAAGATGAACTAACTTTTAAAAATTATTTAATTAAATGAACAATTTTTTTTCTCAGTGCAACAAAAAAACATTCATAGAATATAAAAATTAATAGCATATTCTATAGAACATTGTACAAAATATTCTACGCATGTTTACGCAATATTTATATTTATGTAATTTAAAAACTATAAATGTGCCCTGAATATGACAGTTTTTAATACCTTTAGTACATAGATTATATGGATATTCTTCATAAATATTTATATAGTGTTTATATACTATCTAGAAATTTGATCGTTAATGGATTTGCTTCTGTAGTAATTTCGTCTTCTTTGTTGAAAAACTGAATTGATAGTTAATGATTCATGCGTATCTTGAGAGCGCGCAACGTTCTTCGATGTTACTTTTATCTTAATTCTAAATTTAATCAAATATTAAGATACTTATTAACTAAGTATCATTATTAAACGATTGACGATCAATTTAATTTGATATATTATTATTTCAGTTTCAATTTACGATTGCATTTCGAGTCCGATAATAATCAACAGGCAGTTTTATTTAACTGAAAGATTTATGTATTTTAGATTTACACAGAAATATTTTTAAGCGTAAGAAAATCCAGCTTCGATCGTATATTTAACGCGCTTCTTGTTTATTTGTATTCACATTTATATTCACATTACGTGTGTCTAGTTTACTTATTATTCAAACAATAGAATGAAAAACTTTGAGCAAAGCTACTTTAATGCTAATTAAGTAATAAACATTAACAATAAGTTACAAAAGAGTTTTAATAAATGATGGAAATGTTACAACAATATAAAATATAATAAACGTTCTTCATTGTCATATTTTATATCGTTGTAACATTTCCATTATTTATTAAAACTCTTTTGTAACCTATTGTTAATGTTTATTACTTAACTAGAATTAATCCAACTTGGTTCAAAATCTTTTAACTCTATTGTTTGAATAATAATAGAGGAATAAGTTAAATTATCTCAAGTTATTTATACACAAAGTTTTTCCAGAGATCAAATGTTTTTCCAGAGATTTTATTGATTCTGCCGGAGAACCGGAAGATTTTTTTTTTTACAAAGAACTTTAACACGCGTGATGCGTGAATATTCGCACTCCGAGTCCAGTGGAATATTTCTAAATTGGCGGTCAGTCGATTGTCACCTAAATATTTAAATGGGATAATTGGGCCTGGATTGGCCTTACCAGCTATTTTTAGCCATGGCGAAGGGGATAGACCCTATTCCACTGGCTAAAAATAATCCGATGGCGTTCGCGCTTTGTCGCAGGCATGTACTTATTAGAACGATCCTGCTTCCTTTTGACAATCTTCTTATCCTGCTCTCAGCTCTCGGCATACAGGAGAAGAATCGTATAAATCGTGAGAACGGATTTGAAGTAACAAATGCGTCTTGTTTTCAGCACGCAAGTGTGTCAGTCTAATGTAATTCCATATGACTAAACTAGTCAACCGGATTCGATCTCAAATTTCACGGAGAAAAAAAAGATATAAAATACTCAATAATAATTTTAAGACATATGGGTCAATTTTCAAGCAAAATCGTAAAGCTCGTAATTTATTCTCGTATAAGACTTCTAAGAGCTTATGACTGAAAGTTGTAATTCATATGCGTACCATGAGATGTACGATTATGTAAAAATCAACGATTTCTTATGGCTAGCAAAAAGCTGTTTGTAAAAATATTGTATCCTACAGTTACAAGCATTCCAGACATAAGTTCTTACAAAGAAATCTTATGAGAATAACAATTGCTTAGAATTAACTTATTTAAAGAAAGAAAATTCTCTAAAGTAGCAGATAGTTGATTATACATGCTGAAAATCCTTACAGAAATTACAAATAAAACTGGAAAATAGTGATTAATTGCTTATTTTAAGTAATAAAAGCACTTGTCCTTTAATGCTTTTAATACTGAAAGAAAGTAATTTTTAATATTAAATTTGCCAGTATTAAATTGGATTTTTCTAAGAATATAATTTCAACTTCTGAATCTGCGTAGTTTTCGAAATTATTCGGTTATTATTTTAACGCATCGCATGACATCATCAACCGGTTGTATCCCATCAATAAGAATCTATCCTGTCAGCTTCAGACATCACCTGATTACGATTAACAAGTCTATAACGGTCTTATCCCAAAGTAATGGTCTAATTATCTCTTCAAACACGAAAGTATCGTGCGAAAATGACACCTGTGACGTTTTAAAGTATCATTCCAAACAGATCACAATACTTACCTTATTTTAGCATTAACATTTCTTTTTACATTTAGCCTTGTTTTATTTAATCCAAAATAAATACTTTATTTTCAAAGAATTCTTAAATAGCTGATAGACATTTTTCCACTTCTCTATTATTAAGAATTAGCTATATTAAGTATCAGTATATAGAATCTCTGCAAAGTGATTGGAATTGGAAATTTAATAAAGAAATTGAAGAATATTGGAAATTCAATATTTAAATATTTAACAATACAATTTTATAGTTTAAATAAAATTTTTCTCTTATGTCTACTTCTTATTGAAATAATTTTGGATTCAGGTTCTAAATCGCCATCAAATTTTTTGTATAACTTTCAAATACAATAGAAAAATTTGTAATTCTTTAATTTATAATTTTTGAAATTACATCCTTAATTATAACATATCTTTAATTATTTATTTTAATATTTCACTTTATTCTCTTTCATTTTTTTATATAAATGTTTTCAATTCCAAAATATGTAATTTAGAAGGGCTTTGTCCGAGTCTAGCAAGTGATTTGATGTGCGCTAATATATTTTAATCTTATCATATAAATAATAAAAACAAATTTCAAACATTTCGACTTTTATTAACAGTCCTCTTCAGTGAATGTATACAGAATTACATATGTTTCTTAAAATACATAAAATTAAATTATCTTCTTTTTACTTTGTTAAATTTCCTCATTACTTATTATTAAATAAAAAAGTATTATTAAATAAAAAGTTCTTGATGTTCTTTTAGATATGATTATCATATAGAATCCTTACTCAAAAAGTATAATATATGGTAGAATTTATCCTGTTATTATTTCTTATCATTACCCAGGAATTTTGATTTACAGACCACATACATAAACAATCTATTTATGATAGTGTCATTATTGTGCTGTAAAATATTCTATCGTTAAAGTTATAAAAATACATAATGTAGTATAAAAATTATCTTTCGGACAACTAATTCTTCGATCACATTTATTTGTGAATGACATCTTCTTTCGCCGACTTACAATCGAGTGACATGCATAAGAATTTTTCAATATTTATCTGATGATCTACGTTGTGGGAGAGTTGATGTAATTAAGTGGGGGGACAATAGATCTAGATGGGAAGGCATCCGGAAAGTTTTCTATACATTTTGTCTGTTCAAACCCAATAATGACTGTTTTTTAATGTATGTCATTTCTGATATGTAGATAATTTGAAATTTGTTTTTATTATTTATATGATAAAATTAAAGAGATCCTAAAAGGCGTTATGCAGGCGTATTATCGACTAAATATAATTTTCTTATAAGATATATATATAAGATATATATATGTTAATAATAACCCTTAATAAATACCTTTTCATCCGTGTCCTGCGCATTTTTTTTTCTTTGATTTAGAACAATTATATATAACAATTTATATGCAATATAAATTTATTATAAATATACAACTTTCTAAAGATGTCAAAATATATATGTAAAAATTGCTTAATAATTTTTATTTACTTGTAAAAGTGATGAAAATTAATCCAGGACACGTGTGTAGTAAGAGTGCCAAAAACTGTGTATAAAAAGTGTGTATTAAGATTAAGGATTAATGTTATATTTAATCGATAATATTAGTCGATAGTAATATTTAGGTTATTTTTGTATAATAATCACTTTTTTCTTCTTTTACAGATTGGAAAATCCTTTTCCAGAATGCATATTAATATATATCTGTGAAGTGGAATTTATATCCTAAGACAAGAAGAATTTGTACCGTCAAACAAATTTTTAAATTGATATTTTCTTTACCATTTCTTAATCCATAACGCTCTAGAAATGTCGCGATAACATTTATAATATTTCGTATAAAAGTTATGTAATTTGTACTTACAAAATAATAGTCCACAGACTATTTCTTTGCATGAAGAAACAACGTGGAGTTCTTAGAATTGGACTTAGATGTCTAATTAAAATGTTATTATCCTATGAAAATTTATGCATATGTGTGGCATGTGTGAATGAGATATTAATGTATCGATGTGTGAATGAGATATTGATGTATCAATGACAATCGTCTGTATGTAAGTTCTACTTACACTATGACTAATCGCCCTTAAAACATTAGCGCACGTCAACTTGCTAAGCTCGGACAATCCTTCTAAATTATATTTTTAAACTATATTTTTAATTGAATTGTTATTCATTTGAGCCGTTTTTCATATAATATTAATTTATTTTCAATTCCCTTTTGGATTCTTTATTTTTATTATTCAATGTTTAGAGATGAGTAATAAGAAGTTAGTTTCTTCCGTTCAAATTATAGTATATATAGAATACATGTATGTACAGCCTACAAATTTTTTCATTAAATCTGGCGAGAAGATGGATAATTACTCAACGTTCCATGCTTCATTATCTCTCGGAACGGGGTTCTTCTAATATTTGGGTTAAAAGTTTAACTCGCAGCCGAGCTAGAATTGCGATTTTAATTTAATTAATTCGGACCAACGAACGCGTCATCTGCTGCCTACGTTCAGTTTACGCGTGGCCACGATACACTCTTCAAGTTTTCATCATTCCATCATTTCCTCCTCATATCGTGTCACGCGAACGCGAGCGCTCTGCCAATCTACTTTATTCATTTTTGCATTTAACGTTTTCCTCCATCTCGACAATTTTCCATCTCTAACGTTTGTTAGTATCTTATTCTAATATAAGGAAGAAACAAATTAAATGTATTTTATCCCATTTTGATCGTAATAATTGTAATTTAGAATTACCTTCTCTCTAAACAATATCAAATTTTGTGAAACTCAACAAAGAGAGAGACTTCTAGATATTTTTATCTTTCTTTTTAATTGTTTTTTCTTCTTTCAGCAGATTCCACACATTTTTTAGACTTTAAACATGATGTCTAACGAGAGAATCTTCGAGTGAATGTTCACGTTTGCTCGCCATCATCGAGAAACCACGTTGAGAAATTATTTTTAGATATCTGCTCGACAACATTTTTCAATGTGTTTTTAGTACATTCTGCAACATTCTATGCAAAGTCGTATCAACATAACTTGCCGCTTCATACAAATTAATGGACTGTCACTGTTACGATATTTCTAGCGATATGTAGATTTATTGAATTGACTTTGCATCGATCTTAGTCGCGTGTACAATTGAACAAACAAATGCAGTAGCTACCCGATCACCGTCACTAGACGGAATTGTGACTATTGTAGTATCACTATGTTTTAAGTTGACTATAATATAGATCATTTTAACCTTGACGACAATTCCCGAATATGGCATGTAAAACGGAATGCGAATATAAAAAATTTTGAAGATACATGAATTTTTACCTTTTTTTTAATTCTCTCTGACGATTTTCTCAACTAAAAGATATTTCGAGATATATATATATATATATGGGGCATTGTTTGTCAAATTGAACATCTCCTCTGTCTAAAATTTAATTTATTAGCCAAAGAATTTTTTTCTGGGCTCAATTATAGGTACACATATCTACTATTTTTTTTAGTTTAGCTTTTTAGAAATTCGACGAGCCTAACATGACCGCTATTGTTCACGAAGTACAGTTGAGAATGCTTAAATTATCACTCAAATGGGCCAAGGTTTCAATTTCACGTCAGCCAAGAAAAAAAGTATTCAGAGATGTCAAAAGGTTTGCAGGTTATCGCTAGTGCTTCATTACTAATGCCAATATTTCGCGAACCTTGTCTTTCACTTCATCAATGCGAGAAGCGCATTGATATTGTCGAGACTTTTGAAAAAAATGCATAAATTGCATTTTTCTCGAAATAGTATTTTCGAGAAATAGTATTTTCCAAAATGATTACCATGATAATTCGTATAGTTTTAATTTAATCAACTTGAAATTTTATTCACAACACTTTTCTTATCAATCAGTACTTCGTCAACTATAGCCATTATGTTAGATTCACCATATAATTTTCAAAAAGACTAAAATGCCAAAGGAAATAGACATGTGTACCTACAATTTGAGCCCAAAAAGAAATTTTTTGGATGAATTGAATTTTAGACAGAGGAGAGTGTTTAATTTAACAAAAGAATGCCTCATATATCCATATATATATATATATATACACACAATAATAAATTATGATTTTTCGTTTCTGACATCATAATTCAATACTTGCTATTTACATTGAAAGAGACATGTATGCTTTAATATATATAGTGATAATAATAAATCACATGTTCGAGTGGAATTGGACGGTAAATAATCGCATGTTTCTTAGGATTTATATTCTTCAAATACTGATCTGTTAGCTTCCTTGACTTCACTGCGTGCCGACATGATTATTCTGTGTATATACAAGTGTGCGATGTGAGATTTATTCTACTTACAATTTCTAGCGATTTTTATCTTTGCCTTTCACCCTGCAATTAACGTTCATTAAATTAATGTTTGCAAAATATTCAATTTCTTTTTTTAAAAACGCACATTTAGTCCATTTTAAGATTAGGAAAAACGATTAATTGAATAGTCCTGCGCGGCAAGTATAATAATTAAGAATAATTGCGCTGGGATTTTTGAAGAATTGAGATTTTGAGTTCCACTCTCGTTTGAGTTCACTTAATAACGCTCTTCATCAATGGAACCTTTACTCGACAAGCCCGCGCGCGCGAGGGTCAATTGCTTATTAACTCAAAGAGCCGTAGTGGCTATTAAACGATTTCATTGTCATTGAAATGGTTTGCAAAAAACGAAAATGGTCGTGTTCATCCGGAAACAAACATACGTGCGATTGATTAATCATCACGTATAGATTGATCTATCGTCGTTGTGGGAGAATTTCGTTTACAATTTAAACGGTCGTGATCGCGAATCAGAAGAAACGTTTTACTTCCTTCGGGCACATTCTGAAAAGTACCTCGTAAACATCGCACTTCGTAAAATGTAGCTCGCCATGTGTCTTTTTTATAGTCGCCTTAAACCTTAAACGAGTCGCCGGAAATGAAGCAATTTAGCGGTTACATTTATATGTCGGCTTATGAAATTAGACCAAATACGCTTGAAAATGATCTTGGAATCTAAACAACGCTGCATCAGCAGTCACTCAATGCTGTACAGCTGCATTCGGTGTATCATCAGATACGTCATCGTATACATTACTTGAAATTACGGTGTCATCACGTGTACATTGCAGAATCACATGGCTATACTAAAGAATACATATTTTACGTGCTGCTTCCTTTGTAAAAACATTCGAAATTGATTAGTCAAGTACTCAGTTTTAACAATAAAGTATCAAAAATAAAGATTTTAATAATAAAAACAGAATTTTAATTAAAAAATTAATAAAAATTAACTTTTCATATTTTTCTTCTTTCTCTCTCTCTCTCTCTCTCTCTCTCTCTCGTGATCGCAGAC
>NW_012130071.1:613738-614891 GCF_000143395.1 Atta cephalotes | reverse complement strand
ATTTTAATTAGTAGAGTATCGAATAAATTATAATTTGTAATATAAATTAATAGAAATTAACTTTTTAGTATTAAGAAAAAGAGAGAGAAACGCGTCTTTTAAAATTTTTGTACGTATTTATTTCCTTTCTCTCTTCTCTCTCTCTCTCTCTCTCTCTCTCTCTGTCTCTCTCTTTCTCTCTCGATTTATCTACATATTACGATAATAAGCATCTCATATTTGTCTAAAATTATCCATTCGTGACATTAAATATATCTATTCGCCGAATTAGGCAAATAAACCTTGGAATCCTATTGTATTGGAGTCCTATTCGATGCAGCTCTGATTCTCGTGTCACGTTAACATTTGAATGCCATCTTGATAGGCAAATAAAATTTAAAAGTGGATGGCCACATTTATGCTGAGAATACGAATCATCATTTGATTTCACGAATTATTTCATCATCTTTGCTCAAATCGATTAAAATGTCTATAAATTCTTTCCTTTAACAAATAAATATTAATATGGAGTTTAACTGTATCTATATTTAAAGATTCCAAAGTTATTAATTTATCATTAAATGCATCTGATTCTCATTACCATTGCATCCTAATATTTTTAAAAGAAATTTAAGGATCGTTCATTATTGCGTCAGTTATCTTTTGAGAAAATCTGGTTGAAAATATATGCTTTATCGATAAGATAAAAATAAGTCGTATAATCGATTTCTGATTAGTCTTACCTGGCGGATGTTGACTTTAAAGAGCCATTCGCATAGAGATCGGCTGCCATGTCACCGTACCGGTGTCAGCCCGATGGCATCCCGATCTTCGTGAAATGCTCTGAGGAATGTACAGCTGGGATCTTATCGCTCTTGTTTATTCTTCCCTCCCTTCGTATTCCTTTGTATTTCTTTCGTGGAAAAGCAACAATCAACCGTATTTGGCAAGGATTCTTCGAAATTTTGTCACTGACAATCGTCAACCTTGACCGGGATCATTCTCATTGTGAATGAAACACCAATTGCTTCGGTCTAAACACGCTCGTATTATTGACATTATCTTCATATATCACAATACACGATATTGCCAGTTCTTATATGGTATATATATATATACATATATATATATATATATATATATATATATATATATGTGTGTGTGTATAGTATAT
>NW_012130071.1:605173-613146 GCF_000143395.1 Atta cephalotes | reverse complement strand
GTATATATATATATACATATATATATATATATATATATATATATATATATATGTGTGTGTGTATAGATATATCTCCGTTTATTTAACTGTTACGCGAAAATTCCGTCGTCAAAGACGATGTCGCGTTGCGTCGGCGCGATTTTGAGAAAAGAACGTGTGGAACGTCGCGTGGCGAGCGCAATTTCGAGGGAACGACTGTCGCTCCGTTAACGGAGATATAGGATCATCCTGTGCCCGCCTCGTGACTGAACTATGTCAGACGGGGCACTGTCAATTGGATAACTACTTACCCCACATTGGCACAGTATTGTCGCGTGTATGTGCGCGTAATGCAACCTTTCGTTGATGCTGAAAGCCTGCACGTAGTCCATGTTCTCCCGCTTCTCCTACATCACTTGATCTTCTTTTTCTTCTTCTTCTTCTTCTTCTTTTATGAATACTTGTTTCTTTTGAGATTCCTTTGATAATACATTGCATCTTCTTGGCTTTCCATTTTTCTTTTTCCCATTTCCCTTTTCTAGTTCTATTCTCGCATAGAGCGACCGAGAAACCGTTAGACTCCGTCTAACGTTCCATACGGAAAAGATGATCGATTTAAATTTGATTTGAAAGTCCTGCCAATTCTCATTCTTATTTCTTATTTCTTATTTTTAAAGAAATCTATTGTCAATTCATCATCCAATTACTTGCTGTTGCATTTATTGTATTTATTGCCTCTGACATTACTTGGAATCGAAGTACTACGGAGCTGGAAGATCGTATTATCTCGTGCGTATATTCTATCGTTATTTCGGTAGCATAAATTAACTGATGACGCGGGAAGAATAATCCGTATCATACAGCACATCGGCTCAATCACGCCGACCTTGCAAACCAACTAATATCGATCTTCGCGAGAAAGCCTATAGATAAATTCCAATTTTTGTTAATATGCTACGTTTATCATGCAAAATCATTTTTTTTCTTCATTCTCATATCATGTTAAATATTCCATCGATTTTAAAAAAATCTATAATTTTATTATATATATATATATATGAGAGAAAGAGAGAGAGAGAGAGAGAGAGCCATCATTAGAAATTATCATCAGTAAAAACTTGCTATCTTTATAATTATCATCACTATATTTTTCTCTGAATGAATGATCTTTTAAAGCGTCTTACGTAAATAAAATCCAAATGTTATCGGAACATTTTATAGTTAATAAATGTTGAAAATTTAAATGAGATATGGAGATGTCCTTTATTCTTCGCAACATAAAAAGCAAGATTGGAACAAGTAACTTTTCTCTAGAGGAGAAAAAGTAAGAAGAGAAACAATTAAGGATGTACAGATGAAAGAAATTGGAAATACACATATCGTATTTCATCGATATGACAAATGGCGTGAAATCATTTCGTCAGTTGCAAATATTCTAAACGAATGATTCATCCTACCTCCAATTCTCATTTGCGGCGTCGACCCTCCGCGCGTGCGATTTATGCATCATCAAGTTTGATGGGTCGCTAAAGGCTGCTGACTGAGACCTCCATCGAAGGTTTAGGTTCTATCAGTGACGCAACGTTATATTTAAGAGGCATTGACTTGATTATATTCGACGTCATTGATAAAAGAATAATCGGATATGCGCGCATGCATGACTCGCATAATATCAATTGAAATTCTTGGGATTCTTCTATTGGGAAATCAATTTCAGTCTGATTGAAATTGGAGATTATTCAGCGTGTCATTCTGGAAAAATTTTTTTAACTGATTGTGATTATTTGATTGTAGAATTAAAATACAATCTTTTATCTGCAATGTATGTTCAATCATGTGTATTACATCATGGTGAAGAAATTTGTAATTTTTTTCATTACTTTTTGTTCGTTTATAAGAAAGTTGTATATTTTGTTTGCAGATTGCCGAATTTTTTATCCTCAACCATGTGTTCTACGTGTTGAGCAAACCATGGAATCGTACTCAGTTATTTAGGAACAGCTTTGATTCTAAGCTTAATTATCAGAACTATCGACGTGACATACCAGTGAGAGATATCTCTTATCCACTGGAGGAATATTATGATGCGAAAACTGTGGCAAGGGAACTACAGCAGCTGAACAGAGATAGCAGAAATATGATGCACGTTAGTAAATTGTTTCTTCTTTCTGAAAAGAATCATTCCTCACTAAAATTCACTCACCATTACTCTCTCAGAATGTGACGCCAGAAGCAAGAAAATACATAAAAATTTTTGTAAATTATATCTAAATAAAAATATTTTTCAATAAAATAACATGTAATCATAACAGAATGAACTTATAAAATATACCGAAAATATACTGAAACAGTCTTCTTGTTTCAAAAATTGTATTATTAATTTGAGTTTCATAGTTGTAAATAGAACTTATTTCATTTTTGGTTTTATATACACGGTTACATATACACATATATAATGCGTCATAATATACATAATTTATTTCCAAATATGGTTATTTTAATAAATGAAACAAAAAGATTTCGATATATTTTCTAGTTGGTTCTATTGTGTTGTTTTACTGAAATGCATATTCCTATATTAATATATTTAGCAAAAATTTTATTATGCATTTTCTCGCTTCTGACATTAAAGCTGTCATATACAAAATAACGTAAAGATATAAATAAACATAGAAATCGATTAAATCATGAAATACTCAATACATTTTACTATTAGGTAAAATATGTATTTCATAATTCGAAATATTTCATTTTTTATTTTTCTACTCAAATCAGTGTACGGCTTTAATATGAATCAGTGCGCACTAGTATTTCCAATCGAATTTTCGCCATTAAAAAAAATTTAAAAAAAAAGGAAAATATATTAAAACAAGGAATTAAATCAGCAGGGATAAATTCAGGGATTAATTCATTTATTTTCGCAAGTTCATTCTTGATTTAAATTGTATTGGTATTATTTAATATTCATATATTTATATTATACAGAGTGTTCAGCAGATAATTCTATTATAGTTAAAAAAAAAGTTAAAAGATGAATATTTATCTGTTTTATGTAGGCTACAACATACGAAAAGAATTAAAAAAGAATTTTTTTCAGAAAAAAATCAAAGTCATCTTGAATTTTTTAAATAGCATCATATAATTTTTTTTTATAATATTATTATATTATAGGAGTCTTTAAGACAAATTCAAATCATCGAAATATCACTTTTATTGATGTTTTATTGATACTTAATACCAAATTTGTAACATTATTTGTAACAGCAGTATTTAATACAACTTCTGATTAAATACATATTATACATATATACATACATGTACTAATTATTTAATAAAATATGCAATAAAATTAATAAAACATCAATAAAAGTGATATTTTGACAGTGATTTGAATTCGTCTTGAAGATTCCGACAATATTATGGAAAAAAATTGGCGCTATTTAAAAAATTTAAGATGACTTTGATTTTCTTATGAAAAAAATTTTTTTTAAATTTTTTTATCGCATGTAGCCTATATAAAAAAATAGATGAATATTTATCCTTTTTTTTAGTTGTCAGAAGTGTCTGAAAAATCGTGCGGACCGTTACGCTGAACATCCTGTACCTATCACTATTTATATTGAGATAAATGTCTATTTCTTTTGTGATTTATGTAGGAATATCGCAATCTTTGTGAAACAATAAAAAAAAGTGGGGCTTTTCGATGACGATTACGATTACGAATATCAACCTCCATATTATTATGAGGTCTACTGTAAGAATGTCTATTTGATGTTGAGCGAAGACGAACGAATAATGAAACCATTGGAACAAGTAAACTTACACGTCATACAGTGAAATAGATGAAGAGATTCAATGAAATGGATTCAAAATGACGGTTTTTATTGAGCAAAAAATATGGATCAACTAAAAGCAAATTAATAATATTAATTTATAATCTTAATATATATATTATAATATTAATAATATTAATTAATAATATTAATAATATTAATTAATAATATTATTATTTAGCGTTGCAAGATAATTTCCAAGAAATGATAAATCTGATAAGTCAGATTTTCGTTAAATCGATTTTAAGTTTAATTTAGAAAAAAATGAAAAAATGTTTTTTTTATTTAACAAAGTTTTGACTTCAGAACTTTAACATTTTGTTTTTTCAGAAATGCGTTTATCCGGCATTCCAGTGTGTGCAAAAAAGTCAGCTTTTATATTTGGTCAGACGACGTCGACAATGGGATAATGAGTCGAGATGTTGGGAACCATATACAAAGGAAATCGCCAGTGGTTGTGACTGCATGTGGCCGGTCACTAATCTTGGCGAGATAAATGAACACTATTGATTTAGTCAAGTTGTATGTTAGCAAAGTTAATGTGTCATTAGATAGTGCAAATATATCGCAAAACTTTCTGGACATGAATCTTAAGTATCTTCCATAAAAATATTTATTCATTGTATTATATATAAATGTATATATAAACGCAAATGAAAGAACATAAATTTTTTGCCATGATTAATCCTTCTCTTTTATGTATCACGTTTATTGCGAATAATCAACAACGTAGAAGAATAGAAATATTATATTAGTCACCTCGAGAAATATTTTTCTATTCTTCCTGCAATAGATTATTTCCATGAGTTCGCCTTGTGCTTTGGTAAAAAACGAAATCCATCAGGCACTTTCCCAAGTAACATCTCACTAAAAATAAACAAAATCATTAATGGATATAATCGAAATTAACGCTGTTCAATGAATGCATCAAGCTATAGTCTTACGATAATTTCACCCAATCGGCGCAGTTGGAACTAGCCATCAGCGTTTCCATATCATCGCGACCTCTGTAAAACGGTGGTCTCTCGTTGATTCGCTGTGGTGGTCTCTCCAAAATTCCAACAGGAATATATCTGCAATATAGCTCAATAAATCCATATTGAAGAATAATATAATGCTTTAATCGAAAGAAACATATTCCTCTCAAGGTAAACTTGCCTGTGAAGGAAGGAGATCCATTCTAGCATGAATCTCCTGGTATTTTCGACGCCGCGAGTGTCAGATCCCCAGTGCTCAAGCCCGTAATTCGCATATTTCTTGAGAATGTCGAATCTCTCTGCGCTCGATATGTCGATTAACTTTCTTTCCTTTATCTCGGTAAAAATCCAAGGTTTGATTACCGCTCCTCGTCCAATAGTGATGCCCTGCACAGTACTGTAGGTCTCTTTCGTGCGACGATAGTCATCAAAGGACAAGATATCACCGTTTCCGAACACGGGTATCGGCTGCGCTGCCACTGCACATTTTTCTATATACTCCCAATCGGCCAACTTCGTATATCTCTGCTCACGCGATCTGCCATGAACCTGAATGAAAGAATCATCAAATTGAATAAGTTTTAGACAATAATACAGAAAGATCATATTTCTCTAACGCAGGATATTTACTAAAATCTTGAAAAAAAATTCCTTGAGAATTCTCCCAAATTGTTTAGGTATTTTTACTCAAAATCCTAGATAAGATTAGAGAATTTTTTAATATAAATTAGAATATAATTAGAAAATTCCTGATTTTCAAAAAAAGAAATTGTCTGAAAAGTCCAGTTTTTTCCAAATAATAACTCTACTAACTTTCTTTATTTTCTCGGAAATCTTTTTTTTTTAAATATTTCTATGAACATATTTCTATTAACATAACGTGAATTTAAAGATGTAGCATAACTGAATTTTTAAATAACAATAATCATAATGTGGTATTATAATTCTAATATTTTTCACAATAAGTTTTTTGCAATATTTTAAGATGTTTATTATTATTATATTGATAAGTGTTATTACATTGACGATCAATTTAATTTGTGATATTATTTCTGCTTCAGTTTATAATTGTATTTCAAGTCCGAGAATAATTGACGCGCATATTTAAAATTTACATATAAATATTATTAAGTAGACACCAATATTTAGATTGTGTTTGGTTCTTTTTTATTTGATTTATTCATTTGATTTATTCATATAGCAATCTCAATTTATTGTGAATTCTTAAAGTTATCAAAATATTTTGAAGAACATTCTTTCCTTTTTCTTGATAAACTTCTTTGGAAATATCACAATATTTTTTAAAAGAGAGCGATTTATTAACAAAAACATAAATTTAACAGACTTACTCACGGTAATCATGGACACACCCCAGTCTCGAAATCTCGGCATTAGATTATGTGCGATCGGTTTATCTATGTAGACCCCAGTTCTGGTCTTAACGGATAAGGGTATGTCCAACACCTGGCTAACAGATTTTATTACGGTTTCGAGTACGTTCAATCGATTGAGCATACCGCTGCCGCCTCCGTTTTTGTAAATCATATCGATTGGACATCCAAGATTCAAATCTATGTAGTCCGCATCGATCTCATGATTGAGCAATTGTGCACATCGTGCCAGTACTCCCGGATTATTACCACAGAGCTGCACACCGAAGATATCCTCGCTCTCGTGTCGCTTCACCAATGCCCATTCCTCCTGCGTGCCTTTCAGTATATTCGGCGCTAATGCCATCTCGCCACAGGTTATATCCGCACCATATTCCTTACAAATCCTTCGAAATGGCAGATTGCCTACTGTAGTCAGAGGACTGAGTAGTATCTTACCGTTCCAATCAATCGTCTTTTTCTCCGATTGTCGCAATCGGATCAAATCACTGTCGTCCACGGGTCCGATTTTCAATTCTTTTGATTTACACGTAATATTGCAATTAGAAGCGTCTGTTTCCATTTTCTCGACATTCGCATTATCAGAAATATGTTTCGCCACTTTCTCGCTATTGTCAGAAATATTAATCATGACATCTGATTTTGTATTTTTATCTTCTCCTTTACTATTCAAACTCTGCAATTTTTTCATAGATGGACCGTTGGCTTTGATGATTGCCTCTGCCCTGGAGAAATTATACTTGTGCTTGCGCAATTTATTTTGCAAATCCTTGGATAAGTGATTTTTGACAGCTGGTGGACATTTGCTGTACTCCTCGAGTTTCTTTTCGTCAATAACGTTGAAGCCATCTTCAGTCAAGTGTTCTGAGCCCATTCTACAAGTGATTCCTCTTGGGCACTTGCCAGTCAAATTAAAAATATAGCACTCTGTACCTATGTCTTCTGGCCTGATCTTCAGATACTCTTTCCGATCATGTAGGAAAGTACAGCGTTGATTCGAGCATTTTCTTTCTGATTCATTTGTAGTTTGATCCGCGATCCATGGACATAAACTCAATTCCTTAGAAACTTTGAATGGAGGTGGTCTCGCTTTATTTTGTCCTCTGAGCTTCTCTCTCTTATCTTCCAATTTCGCTTTCTTAGCAGGCACTTGGTCCCATGATGTATCTGTATCTTCTACATCTGTATCAGTAGATACTTTCTGCTTATCAATTTTTGTCAAGCACTGATCACTCAATTGTCTTACATGGTCTTCAATAATAAATCTACATATCAAATACATATATTAATTTTATAAAATAATAATACTTAATAGATAATAATAAAAATATAATGTACAACTGTTCTTTAGATACATTAGTACTTGTATGCAAAAATTTATCAATGAACAGTATTTCAAATAATTTTCAGAAAATTATTATTGTCATAAATTATCCTTAACAGTTATCATTGTGATATATTTAATATATTTAATATATAGAATTAAAGATGGAATTATTTGAATTTGAAGAAAAAAAATAATTAAAAGGGAAAGATATGTACGAAAACAATGGAAAGATAGCACAGTTAGACATATACAATAATAGATACAAAGAGTTTGATATAGGAAATAGAAGCTACAAATATTTAAGGAAGGAAAATTTGAATAATGTAGGAATAAGGGAGGGAGAGAGGGAGGGAAGGAAGGAGGGGAGGGAGGGAGAGAGAGAAAGAGAGAGAGAGAGAGAGAGAGAGAGAGAGAGAGAGAGAGAGAGAGAGAGAGAGAGAGAGAGTAGTAGTAGTAGTAGTAGTAG
>NW_012130071.1:593229-604856 GCF_000143395.1 Atta cephalotes | reverse complement strand
GAGAGAGAGAGAGAGTGTGTAAAGAGATTAGTGAAACTTAGGTGCAGAAATGTAGAAAAAGGAAATAACTATTGGCTAAGTGAGGAGAGAAGGAGATGTATATTTTGTGGAATAGGTATAAATTACAGGGAATGTCATGTTGACAAATGTCAACAAATAAACAGCTAGTTCAGGATATTAGATAGGGATAGAAAATATAGATTTTAGAACTAAGAACTAGATTTGGAAAAATGTAAGGTTGTAAGGTTTTCAGAAGAAAGAAAAGAAAGAGATTAGAAAAAAAGATATAGAATCTAAGGAAACTACAGAAGAGATTGACATTAATTGATGTAATTAAACAACAGCGAATTAAGGCAGCAATAGCAGAATATGGCTATGATTATTCTGTGATATTTTTGTAATATGTAAAAATAAGAAATCTTTCTTTTCTGTGAATAGGTCACTAAATAGATATAGGAATTTATTAAATAGAAAGTAAAAGATGTGTAATATATAGCAATAAGATATTGGAATTAATAAAATATATTCTATATTCTATATTCATATAAAGAATTTCATTTATTATATACTATTATATACTATGATGATAAAATATTAATTTTTAAATAAAAATTGAGGAAAGATTAAGCCCTTCAATATTTTACTATAAATAATTACAATTATCACTATAAATAAAAAATTTAAATTAAGGGACAAAAATAGGCGATTGATAATCTGTATCTAATGAACTATTTAGAGGTTATGAAACGAATACGCGCGCTTGCAAATATGTTCGTATAAGATTCATTCCTTACACGATTAATGTAAGCCATCTGGCAAACTTACTCTTCTTTTATTAAACAAACACCCTTCTGCTTGTCTTCGCCATAATCGAATGAACAGTCCCAACATTTTTCATTGTAATCTGCCATTTCTTTACACGTGCCGATGATTAGACCAGACTAAACATCTGTCTCTGTTAGATTAATCCATTCATTAATTTTTTGAATAATTATAGTTTAGATAAAACACTTTAAAAGTCAATAAAATTAAGCTTATTCGATGTTTTTACACGAAATGAACGAATCTGCCAAAAAAGTGCTCTGTCCTGAAGTGAGATATATCGTTAGTTAACTATTGTTAGGTTAGGAAATCTGTCACATCTATGGCATAGAAGGTTAAATACACAAATTCTGTTTTATAAACACAATTTTTCTGCTTTAAAAACACGAATTCTTTGGGTAATTATTTAGAATATCTCTCCAATTCTAAAATCTTAATAAAAACTCACTCTACGGATATTCACCATGGTGAAAGAATTAAGGTGTCGTTACATGAAGCGTCACATAACCTGTATATTTTAGTAATACTAGACTATTTTAGTAATACTATCTTAGAATACGTCATTTTTATTTACTAGAACACGCCATTCTGAAAGCTAACAGCGTTTTCGGCCCAACCGAGTTTGCTAATCTGGGTTGAAATTATAATATTTCGTGCTTTCCTATTGTAGAGCGTGTAATGTCAACCAATAGCGAAACATTTTCTAATCCAAGTTGGTGCAAACTGGTCGGGCCGAAAACTGGGATTATTTCGTGGAAGATTAGAGAAATGCGACCAATTGCTGATCAGAATTTCTGTTGTACACTCTGAAATGCTAAACAAATTTATGATTGGTTTTCGTAACCTCGATGAGGCATCTCGAAAAGTATGCCTCATAGGGAACCGACACCTTTCTATCGCGTACATATGAGCGGATGATTGAATGAATTGTTAAAATCAGAAAGTTTTGTGAGGTAGTCACTCTTAAGTTTATTCGACGCGTTTTACATAAAATGAAAGAATCTGATTAAAAATTGCGTCTTGTGATCCGAGATATTAAGCGTTAAAGTTGATAATTGAGGTTAGGAAATCTGTCAGAGGCAAAATGAGGTTTATATTGTCTATAATTATATTGTTCCACATAAGTTTTGACTAATTTAGGGACTCCGTACAATAAAATAAACAGAGAATAGAGAATAAGAATTTCAACTTATCAGAAACTGTATTTCACAATACATGCTTTCTGATAGGTTGAAATTCTCATTCTCTGTACTGTTTCCTGTTCCTTTTATTGTGCGAAGCACCTTTTCCACGTGATGCAAAGGGACGCACGACTTCTATAATTGTACTGTTGCAAAATCGAAACCTATATGCATTTTTTCAGATAGAATAAGTTGAAATGAGCCAGAAATTGGATTCGATGCATAGATTTCATCATGTTTCGGCGTAACAACAAAATAGCGTAAAAAACATAAAATAACTAGACAGAAACTGATGTTCAAATGAAACAATATGATTAGTCGATGTAAGTTACGCTTACGCAAATTACGCCGCATATGATAGCACCTTTTTAAGGTACCTTTTCATAGCGGCGATTAGTCGTAACTTTTGTAGCGATTGGAGAGTCAGCGATTGGAGCAATTACGGTCAACGCGATGCTGCAAACGCTTTGAAGCGTTTTTTTAATTGATCAGTTTGTAAAATTCTTTCTTCTAATTGATGCATCAAATGCTTCAAAGCATTTGTAGCGAGACTTTGATCACAGCTTTTATCAATCACTTGAAAGTCATCGCTATTAGGCGCTTCTGTAGTTTGATTTGATTAAAGTTGAACCGACAATAGGCGATAATCGTTATATTTTGAATTTATTTTATCAAATCATGAAATTCCCGTTTTGCATAAACAAAGGTTCTCCAAAATCTTCTTTTTTTTGTATGTTTTTCTATCTGCAGATATAATTGCAACAAATGCTGCACTAAATAGTCGTTTCTTCCAAATCTCTTCTTTTTGATAATTTCTAAATATTTGATAATATTCTTGAGACTTCCATGGATTCTTTCTATATAAAGATTATGGGTTTTGCGGGTTTCTTCCGTGTCCAGATCCATTCTTAGAATGCCAACATTTCGTGAACCCCGCAGTTCACTTCATCAGAGGAGCAGCCTGATACTGAGCTGTTCCTCCGGATCGCCCCTTTTTTATATTTGACGCTACTTGTTGAATAGTGGAGGCGGAGAAGAGAATTGTGGGTGGGGAGATGGGGAGAAGGGTGGAGAAAATCAGTCAGTCCTCATTAACCGGGAGAATAGTTTTCCATATTTTATTTATGTTGTAGCCATTATCTCTATTTAGATTGTCAGGGTGTTTTTATATTTCTATGGCTTCTCTGTACTTTCTTGGAAAGTATGTAATGTTGGCTATTGTGGTTGTTTTGTTAAACAGTATTTGATGTCCAATTTCGATGTTGTGTTCTGATAATGCTAATTGCGTGATATGTTTTAACCTGACATCACGTTGGTGTTCTTTTATCCATAGTTCTTTTATCCATTGATCATTCTCCCAGTTTCAAATATACATTGGAGAAATTGTCAATTGTAATATCTGTAATCGCTACTTTTCATTGCGCATTCCATTTTCATAATAAAAAAAAGCGATTGATCAATTTCATCGTTAAATTTCGAGCGATTTAGAGATGTATGGAAAGGCATTTTTAAGGTGCTAACGTTGATGTTCATTTTCGGCGTTAAAAAATGTTACGTGACCACTCTGCTTGGTGCTAGCATCAAAGAAGTAAAATTGAATTTGTTAATAGCGTTTTCCACTGGGAAAACTGATGCAGCACTAGCACCGTACTAGGTTTAGAAAACTGCATTAAGACAGTAATAGTGCAGGTTTAATGCAATTTATTGGAACATATCATAAGATATCCATTTTTATTAATATCCATTTTACTTATAAGATTACTTTTTCATGCTGACGCTCATTTTCAGCGTCAAAACGTGATCAAAATTAATGCTTGGTATTTGTCAATTTTGATCACGTGATCTGTTTTGACGCTCAAATCAAGCGTCGAGCGACAACATGAAAATTCAGCATAACATCCCTAAACATATATATAACTATCGTAATGGCACCCGCTTATTCAAACGCAAGTGCGCCACTAACACTATGCGTCCAATCAATTCAGCTAATCGCAACATTGTTTCGATTTCAACATCTCGATTCAGATAAGCGACGCGTAAATGCAATCGGCAGTCGCACTATGCAAGCTTGTCAACAATAGAGAAGTCACCAATAGTAACATACCTTCTTTCTTTGTTCATGTCATAGCCTGGTCCAGGCATACGAGTGAAAGAAAAGTGATATTAGCTTGTATCGTATTAATATATACTAACCAATTAATCTTAGTCAGGGACCATTGTATGTCAAACTAAAATAAACCTGTTGTGATTGTTTATACGATAATCGCTGTGATTCGTCATTCATCTCCTTTCGACTATTACTATTTATGTTTAAACCATACTATTTATGTTTAAACTTAAATTACTTATTTTACAATATTCTGATTCATTTATTTATTTAAAACATTTTTTAAAATTAAATTTTTACATTTTATGAGTTTTAAACGTCAAATGTCGTTACGTAACTATTATTAGAAACATTGAAACTAACAATGTCATTGCTATAACATTAATTACAATAATGTAATATCATAACACAATATCATGCTAATGCTCTTAGCACGAATACCTCAATTTCAACTAAAAACGTAGATATTGCGTCCACCATTTTTATTCCTTTTCCCACTCCTTGCTTTGTCCCCATTCCATCACTGAACTGTGATGGGTTATGGTCATTACAAATTATAATTTGTATTTGCTGCTTAAAATTTTGTAGCTCCTTTCATTCCATTTTTACTCTCAAAATCAGTTAAATATCTATCATAATATTAGTGCAGGACCTGAAGAGTGTTTGGCGTTCAAGTCCTTATTTCTAGATAAGGTGCCAAATATGTATGTCAATTTGAAAAAAAGGATTAAAATTTCTCATCTGCGAGGAAGTGTAGTGATGTTTATTCACAAGTCATATATTTATTTTACAGCAATACATCAAGTTGTTGACGAATATTATCCGCAGGAAATTTAAATAATCGAATACCTTTTTCTGATTTATTGATACAATTTACCGCAACACAACAAGGCATTTTATAAATTTGTTTACCTTTGTTAATATATATTTCAGTTTTTTTATATCTTTCTTTTCTTAGTCTTAGTCTTATGATAAAATTTCGAAGTTCGGAAATACATAAATACGAAGCTACAAGGTTTCCAACAGCTTAAAAGCTATAACCTAACAATCATAACGACCATAATCTTCAACTCAGCGGCGGAGTGAGAACAGAGCAAGGAGTAGGAAAAGGAGTAAAAATGGCGGATATCCGCTGTTAATAAGTCTTCGGAAAAGTTATTGGACAAAAATGAAGTCATTGCGGACGAGACAATAAGAGAAATGTGATTGGATAATTTTTTTTATGTATACATTTATGCGGCTATACAAGTTTGTGTGGATATGTTCTTACTATGCATCCACTTTGTTAGAGGGCAGTAGTGCACGGCAGTATTTTGCGATTTCAAGTTTGGTCCGTCACGTCCTCTCTCAGGTTTTTCTTCGGTATTAATTATGAAACTTTTTATCCCTAGGATGAAAAGTGAAAAGTGAAAATTTTTTCCATTAATTTCAATCATAGACTTATAAGATAGACGGAGCATTCATGAGAGAAGCTGAAGACTTGATAGAAAGAGAAAGAAATAATAATCGCGGATTAATTCTCTTCTTTTCTAATAGTGAATTAATTGGTTGCAGCGGCAAGCTGGGAAGTGGCGAGAACAACGAAGATAGACATTCGAGAGTTGTGGTCTTACGATCAAGCTGATTGGCCCCCCCACTGCTCACTGTAAAAAAGAGAAACAATTATGTCTCGAGTAGAGCTATCCTTCAATATTATCTTCAGCTTCTCTCGTATGAATGCTCCGTCTATCTTATAAATCTATGATTTCAACGGTGAAAATTTTCACTTTTCACTTTTTATCCTAGGGGTAAAATTTCATGATTGATACCTAGTGCAAGTTGAAATAAAGCACTATAAACGTGAGTTTATAAGTGAATTTAAAAGGAATAAAAATGCCAATAGCCCCGAGTGGTTTACGCGGATATCTCTTGGAACGTACCTGATGCTTCTCTCTATACCTACCAATAGCGGCACGGTTGATGGAAAGGAGTCTTAGGCCCGTTCTATAATTAGTCGTATGTAGATGTCGGCTAGTCGTTTGTCGTATGTTGTATGCACAGGAATATGACTTCTATTCTACAATTGAATCATTGATCGAAGTCGGAAGATCGGAACAAATATAAAGAATGGATATTGAAACGTTGAAATATACATTCAAATTTATTATTAAAAAATTTATTATTAATTTGAACGCAAATTATGAAAATAAGATTACTTGCGTAACCTGCATTTAGTAATATTGAGAGATTGCTCGCTCGATATCATTTGCTGATATTTTAATGACATCGAGCGAGCAATTTGTCAATATTATTAAACGCAGCGTTACAAATGCTTATCATTTAATCTGGAAATTAAATGTACTGGTACTCGCACTTGTAACAAATTTTACACAACCACATATGGACAATACATGTAATTGTAGAATAATGCGACTCCACTTGCTTGACGATTATTATGTATTGATTTAATTAGTTTTATAATATTGAAAAGGATCAAAACGATGATCGAAATGTATATTATTCAAGTTATTAAACTTGAATAAATTTATATACACGAATTCACCCAGTGTCAGCTCTTATAGGTATTTCTTAAGTTTGATACAAAAGAATTAAATTACAAAATATTTTTATATAAAAATAATAATAATTTAACAAATAAAAAATTACCTGACATATTTATATCATAATAGTTTCTCAAATTTGTGAATATTTTTTGCCACAGATTTCTCTTTTTGTTAACATTTTTAAAATCCATATCGCGTTTATCATACAAGCAATGATTTTCGCGAATAAAATCAATTATTTCATCTACATTCAGTGATTCTATAATATAATATAAATACGTGGGTCATTTGATAAATTTGGTAAATTTTCATGAAATGGCGCTACAATCCATTTGATGACGCGATATCTTGAAAGATCCATTCTTCGAACCTCTTCAGGCCAAATTTCAGCCAGAAAGGACGCATAGTTCTGGTAGTCATTTGAAGCGAGATTGGCGCGCAAAAAAATGTTCTTTCATCAAGACAACGCGCCGTCCCACAAGTCGACCATTGCAATGACAAAACTACGAATTGGGCTATGAATTGATTCCTCATCCACTCTATTCTCTGGATTTGGTCCCGTGTGACTTCTTTCTGTTCCCAAACTTAAAAATTTGGCTCGGTGAGAAGAAATTCTCATCAAATGAGGAAGTCATTGTCGCCGTCAATGAGTATTTTGCAGACTTTGAGACAGCCTACTTTAAATGACTACCAAACGTGAAGTATGCGTTCTTTCTAGCTGAAATTTGGCCTGAAGGGGTTCGAAGAGTGGATCTTTCGAAATATCGCGTCATCAAATGGATTGTAGCGCCATTTCATGGAAATTTACGAAACTTATCAAATGACCCACGTATATCCATATATCCATATAAAAATCTCTGTTTATCTACAAATGTGTTCGAAGATTATGTTTCATTTAGTCGGAAAAGATGAGAATTGACCATCTTCTATTCCGACAACAACAGCCGACTTGCAACCAACTTCATTCAACCGCTGACAATCCATGCGCATGCGTACGACGTTCGACATACGATTTCACATACGATTGATTGTAGAACGGGCCTTAAGGACGCCCATAAAAGAGAGGTGAAAAGAACGACTGAGAGATATATAGAGTGGACGCGCGCGAGATTCAGTTTCCTTCTATTGTCCGGCCATTTTTGCCGCTCTAAGTTTAAGCGTCGCGTGTAAATTATTATTCTAAGTCCGAACACAATTCTCTTTTTGCTAATTTAATTCTTAATTTCTAATCTATTAATAATTGCAAGTTTTAATTCCTAGTTTGTAATCCAATTTAATTTAGATTACTCTCGCATAAGAATTAATTACCATCTCGGTAATCAATGTACTGATATAAATTGTTTTAAAATATATACTTAATTAATCTTAATCCAAGTGTACTTAGTTATCCCTACCTTCTCGCTAATTATTAACATTGACGATATAATCATTCGTTGCAAAACATTAACGAAAAGCGATCGTGCGTGGCTATTAATGCGACCGAAATCAGCAGCCGGACTCGCCCAGGGAGCAATAGAGGCCTTGGCATTTCAATCACTTCCCCTCCTTCTTGTTGGCAATTAGGAATATCACAGAGCGTGTATTTTCGCGTTCGCGCGCCCCTATCGACGCTCGACTCCTAGTGGTCAATCCTTACGTCACATCCGTAATGGTTGTTGCATATCCGCCTTATTTTATCAGCTTAAAGAGAGCGGGATGATTAAATGCACTGAATTTATACCTCGTTACCCATTCACGAAAAAGAGAATTATTCTGAAATTTTGAGATATTATATCCACCTCGATTACCCCGAGCGGTTTGAGACTTGCCACGCATGCTCTTTAATACTCGTTACTTTTCGCGCGATCACAGGTTGCTCTGAGTGCATTTGGAAAGATTCCTAAGGTTTGTTCGCGTCGCATATTCCAACATGCTCCAACATGCTTGTGCCATAGTTCCTACTCACTCTACCACTCTAACGAGTGCATGGAGTGAGTAGGAGCTATGAAGGAGCACATTGGATCATGTTGGAACATGCGATGCGACAAATCTCTTGTGTTATCTATGTATATTGTTGGAAAACATCCAAATAGCATTGAGGTGCATCCAGGCGCATTTCCCGAACGCCTTATGGCCGCAGCACAGACCTCTTGCATAACGCATCATGCACAGTGTATAGGAGAATCAACTAATCGAAAATCTTTATTTCCAAGGAATGGGAAGGAAAGATTCTGATTAGTTGATTCGCTTGTACTTCCGTTAGGCGTTATGCAAAAGTCTATGCTACGGCCTTCAGTTTCAACTATTCACAGCTGTTGATTTCTGTTGTGTATTTTGGTATATTCTGTAAAACAACAGTTGAGTGTGGATTAAAAATTGGCCATATCGCTGAAGAAGATTGGCTTCGTAGAAGTCACACGAGGCTGTAGAAGTTAATTCGATCAAAAACTCGATTAATTGTAAAGTAACTTGAGTTTGTATTAAGTTAAATATATATATATATATATATATTGTTGATGTTACTTCTTTTTTTACAAGAATGGACATTTTAAATAATCATTTCATCACTTATCATTTTTATCTTTAAATAATTACTCTTTTAGCTTGCATTAAATTGCGTAAAATGTTTATTTTAATATTATGATTGGCAAGGGAATAATAAAAAATAGTTTTCATATTTAATGGTTGTTCCTTTTCATTTTGCACAGTTATTATTGTACATTAGATTTGACTTTACATTAAGATTATATATACTTGATGGATAACGCAATGTTATTTTGAGATTTTTACGAGACTGAACATTTTATTGTCTTGCAATGTAATACAATATCCGAAATGAATTGTATTTTAGGGAAATCATACAAGGATAATGTATAAAATAACAGATAGTTCTTCGGACGAAGATGATCCATATACAAATTCTGTTGCTCGATTAAGAGGTAACACTTTTTTTTGTGACAGTTATGTTAATTTATAAAACATATGAGTTGGAACATATGAGTCTGATCCAGAGACTTTTCCTAATTTTCAAATAGTAATGTGATTTGGAATAATTTCATATATCATAATCTCATTTTTCAGTTTTAAACTTGAAAAGTCCTTAAAAAAGTAAACTAATAACAAAATACCTTAGCAGGTTGCAATTAAAAAACCCATATATTTTTTTAGCGCCAAAAAAGATGTATTTCTGTTACTGGTTAACCAAGTATATAGAAATAAAAGCAACTCTGCAATGTATTTTGATATTTGGAAATAATTCTTACAATTAAATGCAATATTTTGTTTTTAGCATTGAAAAAACAACGCTTTGAGAGAATGGAACTTTCTCTTAAGGAGAGGTATTTATTACATCATATAAATCATGATTATTTAAAGTATTGTCTTAATTATGAAATACTAATATTTTTACATTACATAAATAATATCTTACATAAATAATAATATAATTATTAAAAATAATAAACAGAAATAAATTTATAGATTAAAAAATATATATGATAAATATATATGATATGCAGGAATATGAAAGTCAAACAAAGTCTAAGTGCTGAATAATATAATTTATAAAAATAAGTATCAGTTATATAAATATACAAATGGTTCAGTTTAAGTTATCTGTGTGTTAATTATTAAATTGTAAAATTAAAACAATAATTAAAGTGCCAAGAATTAAGAATGCAACAGCAAGTTGATCTAAGCTAATGTTTCAGTTTATACAGAAATATAAACAAACGGTTCGACCATTACATTCAGGCTATTATTTATGTCTCATAAACGTTTTTTCTAGTATCTTATGTATAATATTAATTTATTGAAAATAATCTGAATGTATTAGTCAAAACGTTTTTGTTTATATTTATGAGTTTGATATTATTAATAATATTTATAAATTGATATAAATATTATAATATTATTAATAATATAAATAATATTAATAATATTTATTATTATTATTATTATTATTAATATTTATAAATTGAAATATTAGCATCAACTTGCTGTTCTTAATTCTTGACATTTCAATTGTTTTTATACAATTGAGCGATAATTTGATTTTACATTGATTAATTGTAAAATTAACATTGTTAAAATATTCGAAACAGTTAAAATATTCGAAAATTAATAAAAAAATTATATTTAAATCTTTGTTTAAAAAACATTTCATGGTTAAAAATTCAGAGTAGAATCTGTTTTTTTTGAATAAAACGATTACGAAATGTTTTTTAAATAGAGATTAAAATATAAATTGTTTTAATGATTGACATTTTTAATATTTTAACACAATTTTAATTTTGTAGTTTAACGGTTAAGAGGATGCTGAATAATGTTTGTAAAAATAAATATTCATACAAATACGCAAACGTTTCAACTCAATCTAAGATTGAAATATTTGCATACGAACGATATTCATTTTTATACAAATTATTCAGCATTTAAACTTTACTCGATTTTCATATTCCTTTGTTTGTTATTGTATAATATTTTATTTATTTCACTTTCAGCATTGTGCCGAAAACAAACTGTGAAGACATGAATAGTCATAATAAAGATATAAAAGATGAAATAAATAATGAAAACGTATACTACGATGAAATAAATAATGATGAAATACAAACGCGAATCAGGACGGTAAGAGGTAGACGGATTAGAAAAAGTATTACTAGAGCTGTCGGTAGGCGAACTAGAAGGGTAATTTTTTAAATATTTTTTAAAAATGTGCGCGCGCGCGCGCGCGCGCGCGCGCACACACACACACACACACACACACACACACACACACACACACACACACACACACACACACACACACACACACACACACACACACACACACACACACACACACACACACACACACACACACACACACACACACACACACACACACACACACACACACACACACACACACACACACACACACACACACACACACACACACTACACACACACACACACACACACACACACTACACACACACACACTACACACAC
>NW_012130071.1:589473-593209 GCF_000143395.1 Atta cephalotes | reverse complement strand
ACACGACACACACACACACACACACACACACACACACACACACACACACACACACACACACACACACACACACACACACACACACACACACACACACACACACACACACACACACACACACACACACACACACACACACACACACACACACACACACACACACACACACACACACACACACACACACACACACACACACACACACACACACACACACACACACACACACACACACACACACACACACACACACACACACACACACACACACACACACACACACACACACACACACACAGAGGATGTCCACTCGTGTAGCTAGAATTGAGTCTAAATTGAGTCAAAAGGTCCTCTATCATTTTACAATTTCCGCAATAGTTAAAATATTAATTACTAAAAATCGCTGAATATTGGTTTTTAATAATTTTTTACTCAAATCAATTTTTATCAACTTTACAGAAAAATAGCGAGAGACAAAACTTGTTAATTTTCTTCTTATAAAATTCTGAGAATTTTTTTAGAATTTTTAAATATTATTTTCTCATGTTGATAAAAATAGTTGCCAATAAGAAAATGCAGTACTAAAATGTTAATAAAAGTTTCTGAAAAAATTCTTGGTTCTATGAGAAGAAAATAAATAAATTTTGTTTCTTGCAGTTTTTCTGTAAAATTGATTTGAGAAAAAAAATTATTGAAAATCAATATTCGGCAATTTTTAGTAATTAATATCTTCTTAACAAATGCGAAAATTGCAAAATGGTAAAGGACTTTTCGATTCTAGTTTGATCACTATCTATCTGGTCATTATCTACAAATGAGCGCTTTGTCAAAACTTACCGGACACCCTGTACATACAAGATGTTTCAAACAAAAGTTGTATGGTATGGAGGAGGACATAAGAAGGAACCATTGATTTGACCTTGGATAGCGTCGCCAAGGTCACATCGATTTTTTTTAATGGAACACCCTATTTTTGATGGCAGAATTTAATAGCTGATGTCGACAGCTTTTCAAAACGTTATAAAAAAATATTTTTTTATTAAGTACTTTTGAATTATGATGCTTGAAAGTTACAGTATTGCTGGCATTAGCATTATTCAAGATGTCCGACTAACTGCTAAAACTTGAATGTTGTCCAGGATTATATTCTGGATATTATTTATGAAGATCAAAGCTATTAGAGGTTGTTCCTCTTATTTTCATTTTTACATAAAATTAAAAATGAATTTTTAATGCAAAAATGAAAATAAGGAGAATAATTTCCAGTGGTCTTGATTTTGACAAATATTATGCAGGACATAATTACTGAACAATATTCAAGAGGTTTTAATCGTTGGTCGGATACCTTGAGTAATGCTAATGCCGGTGATATTGTAACTTTCAAGCATCATAACTCAAAAAGTACTCAATAAAAAAATAACTTTATCAGCGACACTACCCAAAGTTAAACTGATAAGATCTAAATAGATCTTTTTGAACTCTACAACTTTTGTCTGAACAATTTTTCTCAATAATGTCGTGTTTCTGAGATAAAAATTTATAATGCTTTACTTTGAACATCCGGTGTGTGTGTGTGTGTGTGTGTGTGTGTGTGTGTGTGTGTGTGTGTGTGTGTGTGTGTGTGTGTGTGTGTGGGGGGTGGGTGGGTGGGTGTGGGTGCGCGCGCGTGCGCGCGTGTGTATAAATGCAGAGTTGAAACGCGTTGCTTCATAAAAGTAACGCGTTATCGTTATTTAGAAAGTAATGATTCACTTTTTAAAAAATTATATTATTTTGTAATCAATATTAATTGTGAAAATGAATATTAAATCTTAAAATTCTAAGCTTTTCTTTATATTAAACATAACGTATATCTAAATCTTCGCTGTTTCTTTATATTAATAAAATTGGAATCATTATATTATTTTTATTTTTTTAATATATGCATATCTTTAGTAGTGATTGTAATTTACAAACGCAAATTTTATTAAAAACTTTTATTAAACATTGTTTTTAAACATTAATGCCGTTATTAAGAATGCATTTAAATATTTACTGTCAAAAATTTATCATTATACATTATACAGGGTATCCGGGAAAGATCGGAACAATGCTTAAGAGAAGATTCCTGAGATTATTTTGAGTAATCCTAATATCAAAATGTTGAAAAAAATTTTTGTTAATTTATCAAGTATCAGGATGAGTATTAACTAGTTGAAACGTTAAAAGTTAAAAAAGAAGTTAAAAAGTTAATAATTTTTAACTTAATTTAATTTAGTTACTTTTAAACTTTAATTTATTAACTTTTTTAAATTGAAAATTTTTCTATCTTTCTTAATGTTAATATTTTTTTCTATAAAATCTTAAACATTAGAAAATTAATTTAGAAAAAGTTCAATGATTTTACGATGATGAGAGATTCTATAATAAGAATCACATCATACGGTAGTTTTTATTGACTCGCTAAATTTTGTTAATTCCCGCTTATATTTGAATCACACTAATTTTAAGTATCACAAATGTTTTATTATGTTATTATATTTCAGCAACATGAAATGAGCTTTAGATGAAGAATTGTAGAACAGAGTGCACATCCTATTTTCTAAATTTTTACGTATATTTTTTGTAATAAATATCTAGTCGATATAGTCGTAAACAGAAATGAATAGTCGTTTCAGAAGTTAAAGAAAGTTAGATAAAAGTTAAAGAAAGAGAAATAATGCAAACATATACCCTTCTCTTTCACAAGATTTTAACAAAAACACCTTATAATGTGACTCTTATTATATATAAATTACATGTGGATATAAAATTAAATTTGCCTAATAATCTATATTTGTAAGAGTTATTTAAAGTAATCTCATTTTAAGAAAAATTAGGACATTCTAATCTCAAAAATAATTTTTTCAAAATTAACTTTTTTTTAAACTTAAGTTAATTCTTTATTCCTTCAACTTTCAACTTAATTTTATAAGCCATTAACTTAATTTAGTTTAAAAAAAAACATTAACTTATCCAATCCTGTCAAGTATCAATAATTAGAAATAGCAATAATTTTATCTTCGTATACATAATCTTTATATTGATATTACATTAACAAGAGACAACAATTAGCTTTCTCTTAGCACTTTGCGTTGTGTCATACTTAAATGCGTAAATTTTCGGCGGTATGATTGACTAACTTTAAATGTTTATAATTTAAAAACTATTATAACCTTCGGCATTTTGATATTAGAATTAAAATAAAAATTTCAGGAATCTTCCCTTAAGCGTGTTCCGGTTTTCTTATTCTCACCTTGTATACTATGGATTTTCAGTATTGATAGTAACTATCGGAATGCCTAAGATATAAAATACAAAACATTTTTTGATATTTAAATTTGTATTATTTAAACTTGTATTATTAAATATTTCTAAACAATTAAAAGTAAGATGTGTTGACTAGTTACAAAAATAATAAGGGATTAAAGTAAGGATAAAAAAGTAATGGCTGAATTCGTAAAAACGATGTTATCATCACTGTCTAACAAAAAAATAACGATCACTGAAGAAAATAATGAAAACGGTAACAGTGTTACAAGAAGTAACTTCAATTTTGTATAAATGTATTATTTATCTTGAAAGCACGAATTGAATTTGGGAATCATTTTGATATCCAAATATAATTTAAAATTGTTTTTAAGATACACACCACACACACACACACACACACACACACACACACACACACACACACACACACACANACACGCACGCA
>NW_012130071.1:572090-589015 GCF_000143395.1 Atta cephalotes | reverse complement strand
GCACGCACGCACGCACGCACGCACGCACGCACGCTTGTATATAGATGTACAGATATAGCTATAGGGGTGTGTTGAACTTTTTGTCGCATGCAAGTAGAACAGTCTAAACTCAATCGAAAAGTTCTTTTTTGATACAATTTTTGTAATAGATAGAACGAGATTTATTAATTTCTAAAGATTTCGCCTAATAAGCGTATATCTGGGCCTATCGTCAAACGCATTTCAATTGATTACGATCTAGACACGCACGCGCGTGGGGAATCGTTTACTATATTATACAAGCGGCAATAGTTAAAACAATAGTAAAAAAAACAACTCGTTGATCTCACCGCGCGTTTGCATTTGGCGGTAGATATCGGACTGTTATGCGTTTATTCAGCGATCTTTAGAAATTAACTATTACGAAAATTGCAAAATGTAGAGGACCTTCCGAGTTTAGTTCGCTCTATCTGCACTCGAGTATTGTTTCAAATATTATATTCTTTAACACCCTGTATATGTAATCTATACCCTGTATATGTAATCGATGTTTAATTCAAGTTGATATTGCATAATTTTTATATCAATGTTTCAGCGTTTGCCTATTGATCTAAAGTACAATGTGGAAATTATGGAAAAAGAAAGGCAATCCGAATCTTGCAATGATGTAATTACACTTTCAGATGATGTAATTGCACTTTCAGATGATGATGGTTACATCGAAGATGATAACTATGAGATAAATATAAAAGTGTATTGGCGATCAAACAGAATTGATCGTTTAAGTATGCGTAGAGTATGTATCTCAGTTATGTATGAACTAGTAATATATGGCAAATTGTAGTTTTATATAATTATTTTTATCATTTATTTAATACATATTCGTGAAGATAACTTTCTGTTATTTTATAGCATGATAATTTCAAAGGTATTTTTGAGCATTATGCCAATTTAGAAGGAGTTTCCGTGAATGAAATCTTAATTATGAAGAAGGATAAAATTGTCCATCATACCGATACACCTGCATCACTCGAAATTTCCATTATAGATATACTCGGTTTGTATAAATTAGTCGTTGATTTATATGAATACAATAATATAATGTTTACTTTATACTTGCAGATGGTGGGATAGTGAATCCAGGTATGAACACACTATCCAAGGATGAGAGCAATGATGAGGACATATGTAATATTAAAGTACAAACAGCGAACAAAAAACAGTCTTTGACTATTCCACTTAAGAAAGATGAACCGTTCAAGATGCTATTTGCTAATTGCGCCGAGCAATTTGGTGTGAAGGAGAATAATTTAAAGCTTTACTTTGATGGAGAACAAATTAATCCATCAGATACTCCAGAGTCTTTAGATCTCGAAGGAGAAGCATGTATCGATCTTCATATCTCTGCGTAACGTGTAATAAAAAGATAGCTGAAATTTTTTAATACATTTTACATACATTGTGTTCATTTTGTATGGTAAGCATAATTACTTATACATCATACATTCTTTATTACGTGTAATAACATTTTAAAAACACACATGTAAATTATCATCATGTCAGAAACTATATATAGCTGTCATTTGTAATTTAATAGAAGTGACTGATCAATTTTTAAAAAGGCCTTATTAATGTGTATTATTTACTAATGTAAATAAGTAGATTTGCAGAAATATACACGTTCTTAAAGAAATAAATACAAGCAATAAATATATAAATCAACTTTTGAAATAAAATGGCATTTATAGTAGAATTATTAATTATTAACGAACATAATATTTATTACTGAGATTTTATCTTTAGTTAGTGTTACTAAGAGTTAAGAAGTAAAGAATATGTTAAATCAAAATAATAGTATGTAAGTATTTGCATGGATTATGTTTACTGATGTAATATTAAGTGTTATGACATTAGATTTGTGGAAATAAATTTTTTAAAAAGATATTTTTACAACAACAACGAATCATATATTTATTGTGATACATTATTATATTATACATAATGTACATAATATACTGATATATGCTCTATAAGTATACAAATGTATTATACACATATAAAGCGCAACACATTCAATACTTTTGTTTATTACGATTTTGCAATATATTGACTGTACTACATTGCATTTGCTATTCTTTTTAACACAAGCAGTCAAGAACATTAATTATTAATTATACATTTCATTCGCATTAACATTCCTATCCTGAGAAAGTACACTTTGTCTTGTTTGTAATCAATTTTAACAGAAATTTTGAATCGATATTGAATATGTCACGAAATATTTCATCTCTATACACTTTATGTTCATGATTATCGTCTGTCAGAAAGATAGGGATAAAATAAAAGGATATTTGTGATGAGTACTATACAATTTGTTTACGACTCTTTCAACGATAAATATTGCACGGCAATTGATCAAATACTTTCATTGAAAATATTAGGCACGAATCTCGACAAAAAGTGTGTTGTATGCTAATTTTATTCTATATAATACATAATAATGTGATAGCAATTTGCTGTTAAAAGGAATGTTTTGGAGAGTCAATCAATTGTCGAGAAAAACTAGCTTAATCATTAAATTTGCGATTTGAATTGTGTCCAAACAGGGCAGAACGGATTTCGGGTATCAATTGTTGCGCTATCAGCTCTAATCTGGTCTCCAAAGTATTGCTAATCTTTATGCGCCCTGTGGAACAAGAAGTTATATTTTGTATGCAATATTAAAATTCAGCAATTAATATAATTACTTTTTTAAAATCAAAGTTATTTGTATAAGTAATTTAAATCACTAAAATTTACGTGATATATTTTACATATTTTTCATTATTTTTGCAAAATATTAGGTGTGGGAAAAAGTTCGTGGCGCATTTTTTAATGCCATCTAACGGAAAAAACGCCACGAACTTTTTCCCACACCTAATATATTAAAATTAATAATTTTAGTACAACAAAAAATATATTTTGGCGATATAATTACCTTTGGATGCTAATAATTCCACACCTCCGCAGCTTTCTGTGGGCAAGAAATTATCAGAATCGATCTTCAAGACAACATCTTTCTTAGTTTTCTGCTTATACTGCTGCTGAATGTTGTCAATAAGGGATTCTACGAGTGACAGATCGACTTGACGAACACGAAGAGTAATGTTTAATTCTGTTAGCTGTAAAAATATAAATTACTATAAAATTATTTATAAGATTAAAAAATGATAAACAACGTAACACACGATGATAACAAAATAATTAAAATTATAAAAATATTACTTGATAAAGTCCTTGGATTATCAGCAGTTGGAGAATTTCTCTATACTGCGCAGGATTATGAGTTATTTCACCTAATCTCTTTCTAGCTTCTTCAAGAACATTGCGTACATGATCTTCGCGCACTTTTAAAGCCTTCAATCGTGCCTGGTTAAGCATGTTTGAAGATTGTCTACAATTAATAAAATTATAAAATAAAATACAAACGCATATTAGATATTTTTATAATTTTTTATAAAATAAATTAAATTAAATCTTAAAGAGATCCTAAAATCTGTTTTTTATCGATTGAATAGGACTTAAATAAGGACTTGCATACATATGATTCATGTATTACTGATACTATATACTACTACATCAATAACGCATACAAATTTTCTAACTAATCCTTCATATTAGGTATCTTCTTCTTCTTCTTTGGCTAGTGGATCTCACTTATAGAGTTCGAAGTATCACGTTTCCAATAAAAATTCACTGGGCTGGAAAAGACCAGTTAGATCAATGCATATCTTTAATATAATTCTTCATTGTCTTCCATATGTCGATGAGGAAAAGGAGCATTTCTTGTCAAAGTTCATTTACAAAAGAAAACTCAAAGAAAGTTCAAAACAAAATTCTCAGTTTATCTTGAGCATAGATAAATGAACTTAAGGACATTATTTATAATTTCATGATTAGCTCGCCATTACATATTTAAATGAAAAAAGAGACATTAACTTAGTTGAAAAGCAGTAATCCTCCAGGATCTTCCTGTCATTTTTCAGAAATGGACACTTTCACATGATATGGTTAATATCATTCCCCCTCCCCCCTCCCAAGGATTTCGCCACAGACGTATTGGCGTTTCGATCATGCCCAATTTAAATTTTCTGCTGTTCGTCCAAGCGTATCCCATTATCATTTGGACGATTAGACCTAAGTTAGATCTATCTAGACGACATTTATTAAAAGAAAATGTTAGTTCTATTAAAATATTTATTCTATATAAAATAATTCTTGTAATAACTACCCGTGTTCTTATTGAGTTTTTTTTAAATTTTGCATCAGCTTCATATTATATTCGTAATCAAACTAAAATCTCTAAAAGTGAAATTCTGTTATGAAGTGGAAGGTTCTCACTAGCATCTTCTTTAGCAGATTTATCCGCCAATTCATTTCCCACTATTCCAACATAGAAAGGGCACCAAACAATTTTATTAGATAGTTACAAGAAGAAAAATAGGACACTTTACAGAAGATATCCCTGATACTGGGATCCAATTTTTTCAGTTATATTAAGTATTTAAATATAATTTTAAGATTCTCAACATTGTTCATGTAATACTTAGTCCAAACCAAGGAACCTTTATACATACAAAATGGAAACTTGTATATAAAGTAAATATAAAATATATAAATAAATATATTATTACAAGTTAGTGTCAGAGTATCAATCATGTAACTTTATTTCGAGGAAATGTAAAAAATAGTAAAAATTTTCATGTAAATATGTACATATACACATATATATTAAAAAAATTCTTGCTTTCCACTTGCTTTCTGCTATAGGATAAAAATTACACGATTGACTTCCAGAAGCTAATAATAAGATTATTTTTCAACTATTTTTGTTTTCGACATTAAGTCAACCAGTTTGGAGTGCATTACTATTTATACTTTAATTATGAAAGGAGGAAAGAATTTTTAAATCTGTAAAGGCAATTAGAAAAATACTCATTCCAAGGATAATCGATATGGCAGTGTTGCTGCGCGCGCTTAGCGCCGAGCCACTCCGCATCTCCAGATAAAACACAGACGATTTCAAGATCCCTTTAAAATTATAAGTTTATCATAATAATTTCTAACAGTTTGCACAAGTGCGTGTACGCATGTGCACGCACGCATAATAAGATAAAGCTAATATTAAAATATGTAATATTATACAGGGTAGGCTAAAAGTATGAATACCAAATATCACATAAACGATGCACTTTAGAAAAAAATGTTTCTTACAAAAGTTGTAACGGTTAAAAGGACGCATTCAACGATAGTAATTATTTGACCTAGGATGGCGTTGTCAAAGTTAAGTCAAAGTCAACATGAATTTTTTAAATGGAACTTTCCCTTTTTCATTACATATTCTTGTAGCTTATCTCAAGAGCTTTCCAAACTATAATTAAGTTCGTTTTCATTAAGTACTTTTTTAATTAAGTACGTTAATTAAGTACGAGTTATAAAGCTTGAAAGTTACAGTATCGTCGACATTAGCATTACCCAAGATGTCCGACGGCTAAAACCTCTTGAATGTTCAGAATGATGTTCTGAGTACATTTTTACATAAAAATGAATTTTCAGTGCAAAAATGAAAATAAGAGAAACAATTAAAACATTCATGTTCATGTTAACTTTGACTTAACTTTGACAACACCATCTTAGGTTAAATAATTAGTATCATTGAATGCATTTTTTTAGTCTTATAACTTTTGTAAGAAACATTTTTTTCTAAAATGTATCATTTATGAAATATTTAAGTGTATCCAGACTTTTGGCCCACTCTGTATGATATTAATATAATGCACAATGGACCAGAATATCAGAAAAAGTGGCCAAAATTATTCAATTAAATAAAAATGCTCCAATTGCTGTCAAATTTGATACTCGAGGATTTTTGAGGCTGTTCCAAATCTGAACTCAAAATTTAGAAATTTAAAATGGTCCAATATAGCAAATGACTTAGGAAAGACGGACTGCTATATCAGTAGTGGGAAGATCCACTCTTTCGTCATCACAGTATTAGTAATGTTCATGTTGTTCTGAAAACTGGAAGCTTTTTGCCACGAATACGCGCGACGAAAGATCGACAAAAAACAAATGTTTAGCGTTTGTCTGGAATCGGGAAGCATGGTTCAACAAGTATTTTTAACCCATACACAATTTCAAGAGATGTTCTAAAGACATTAAGAGACTACAGATTTAAGGGGGCTACTTTGGAGTCAGCGTGATAAGAGGAGCGCATTGTATTAAAAGATGTTAGTTTGAACTTATCGGTTTTAGCTATCTTGAGCAGCAAATATATAATTAATACATTAATAATTAATACATTAATATTCTCTATCTAATCGGAAAGTGAGAAAAGCACAAACATCATACAAAGAAGATGTCTGTCTTCTTGACTTAACAAGTGATTGCGTTCTCAATTCCATATAACACTGCAGTTAAGTATATTACAATATTGAGTAAATAAAAAAGATTTATATAAAACATGTTGTGATGAAACTTAAAAATCATCAAGATGAATGTTCTTAACTGTTTCACGTGTAAGAATGTAATGATTAATACATATTATATTATTAATGATTATATAAGTGTAGATTGCGCTCCTCTTACTGCGCTGACTCCAAAGTAGTCTCCTTAAATTTGTATTATATTTTTACAATTATTAGGAGTTCTATTTTATATTATTCTTTATTTTAAAGTGATATTAAGAGAACTTATCCATATATCCAAAAAATTGCCTAAGACGTCCCTTGAACAAAGATGAATGAAAGAATATAAGATGAAACATTGCGCATAATTTGACGATAGCAATACTGGAAATAACCAATTAAATAAATGTTCCCTAATATGCACTTTCCTACGTATAATAGCACTAGTTATATTGGAATCCAGCCAATCAAATGTTATCCAAATTCACTCTCCTACTGTGCATCCACGAGAATACTTCATCTTATATTTTTTCCACCATGAAATAAAGTGTGCTGTATGGGAAGGTTACAGTACGATAAATTTTACTGTTATATTCATTTAAGTAAAGTTTTTTAATAAGAGAAATGATCGATTTTGATATATTTTCTATTATTTAAATATGAATTATTAATTTTTAATATATTCGTATTAAACATATTAATTAAATTAATTAAATAAACAATTTTCAGAAATATATAAATTTTCAGTCAATGTAAATAAGTGCTTCAACATACTAATATACGTAAAGAATGGCTGCATTCAGCGGACTCAAGTCACAGTTGAGTGAGCGCTCGCTGTTATTTGATGTATTCTTCCAAATCTAAGGCTGTCAAAGTCTCGCTATAAATGCTTTGATGGATTTAATTAGAAGAATTAGAAGAAAGAATTTTATAAACTGACCAATTAAAAAACGCTTCAAAGCGTTTGCAGCATCACGTTGACCATATCCTAAAATGCTAATTGGATAAAATGCTAATCTAAAAGAATATATCAATAACAATGCACTCACTTAACTGTTGAGTTCATTGAACGCAGCCAATACGTATAATAAACGGGAGCCAATTTCCCATGTGTACGCTCTGTGATTATTTACAATTTCTATGAATTAACCAAAAGCACACAAAAGTCGCTGATTTAACTTCACATACACTGAGACCAATACAGTAATAGTTCATTTTTATAATTTAAACATGGTGCATCGTAGTATGGCATATTGGCATCATGAACATAGGGATTGAAACATAGGAGATAATACATGTAAAATTGCTTGCAGATATATATTTTTATGCATTCTTACGTTTTCTGTACTATTTTCATGATAGATATGCATAATAAAATGAAGAAATTGATGTATAATTTAAATCTATAATTGTTACTGAAATTTATGAAAATTTACAGGACAACCATTTGTCGTCCTCAAACGCACTTTTAAACTTTAAAGACTTAGCAATAGAAAATTAATCGATAAATTGACTTGAAACTTTCACAAACAATATTTTAACTTATATATTTGATTGTTATAATATATTTCATTAAGCAAAAATCCAAAAGCAATTTTTGACCACTTTTATCAGTCTCCTGACCCATTACGCACAATATATAGTATATACACATAATAAAATAAAATAAAATAAAATAATTTTTCATACATACATCTTTTTTTGCAGTTCAACTTGTTTTTCCTTTTTCTCATAATATTCCATGATCTTGAGACGCTGTTGTTGCACCAAGCGTCCTTTCTCAATATTAAACTCTTCTTCTGCCTTGGCATCTATTTCCTCTGCCTTTTCATTGGCCTCTTGTTCTATGAAGGCCATCATATGCTTGATCTATAGTCATATCATTTTTTTTTAGTTTCAAATCTTTATTTGCAATATCTCTTAATAAAGGACTTCAATTTAATTACTAAATTTTTCAATGTTTGTTTCACAGATATTAAAATGACTAAAGACGAGATTCTTCGACGAAATATCAGTTATTGTCTAATTTTTATTGTCATTCATTTGTTCGATTTTACTCTCACTTCGTTCGGCTTCTGGTACAAAAATCGCGATTTGAAGCAGCTATGAAAATCCAAAATATTTGAGAAAATGTACAATCTCTCTTGGGAAATGTACCTGACGAAGGTAGTTTTAACGTTTTAGCGTAACAATAAATAATCGAAAAGATATTAATAGCGCAAAAGTACAATGCTGAATTCGAAGGAGGCGATGGCGAGATGTGGAAAAGGATGGATTATTCTGTGAACGGAAGGATGCGTCACACAGGAGACTTATTTTTCCTCGCTGCTTTCCTCACCTGCTTCTGAACGTCTGCATCGCTGAGAGCCATGATGTCGCCCGGTCAATTTTCTTCCCTAAAGATGCTCGGTGGGCTCGCAAGAACTTGAGATCACGAGATTCAGTGAAGAACGGTCAACGCCTACGACAGCACATCCAACACTCGGCGTAACGTCGGTCATATGACCCGAAGCATGACCAACCAGAGACGCGTTCCGAAACGCACGCGACGATGGCAGTTAGAGAACCTTAGGATTCAAATGTTCCAAAATTTACTGCCGGTACTGAAAATCTATAATGCACGTGATGCAAACTATATTTTCAGTAATTCAGCTACAGAAAACAGATCTATGCTCATCATGCGTGAAATGGAATGCATCCATTCATCAGGATGAGGGTCACATAACCAGTTTTCTCCTTCTTTCGTGCCTATGGAGTTTTGATGATCAGAAGAGAAGCAGTTTGCCACTCTCTCCCTTAGAGACTCTCTAATGGCAGTTAATCGTGGTTCAAGGAAATCGATCAATCACAATCAAAATCAAGATCCACGTATCAAAATATTCGAATGATTGATTAATTTGCTTACGGCCTTATTATTACTAGAGAGAAACCTGGGTATCAATCATGAAACTTTATCTTTAGAATGAAAAGTAAAAAGTGAAAATTTTAACCATTGAAGTTAATGGAGAAATTTATCACTTTTCACTTTTTATCCTAGGAAAAAAGTTTCATGACTGATACCCTGTAGAGGGATTCTCTAAACGTTTTATGATTGTCGCTAGCGTTAACAAATGGCAGGATTATATATTATTCACAAATACAACACATTTTTGTCATTTTTGTGTTTCTCTCTTCGTATTGTATTTTGAATCAATGAAATTAATAATACATATGAGAAAGGTTGTGTGTTCTTAGCAGCACTAGTCGCAGAAAGTGTAGACGAACGATGCAATAAGGTTGAAAAGAGTACATTGCAAGATAAAATGAGATAATATGGATTCACTTAACTTCCGACTTCAAGCTACAGAATGCTTGATCTAGGTATATATGCCGTTGGTGTACATAAATGCATAAATTTGAAATGGCGTTTTCGCGTCAAAATGGATGTAAATTTGCGGTATTTTAAGCCAGTATTTATAATCGATTCTTATTTCAAGGCTGTCTTAAGTAATGTCTTAAGACGCTAATGCAGTCTTCTGAGTGATTCATGATTTCTTATGACGTATTTAAGACTAAAGTCTTGATTATAGGGAATTCTATTAGTCGTGGCTTCATTCTGCCGATTCCGTTCCGCTAAAATGTATTTTCCTATATTTCATGGAGCGGAATTTCCAAAATGCGCAATTAACGCTGACCAATCACAAGAACCTTCCCATAGATCACTTTCATTAGATCCATCGGAATAGCGTTTGTTATTGGCTTGCATTAATTACATCTACAAGTTCCGCTCAATGAGACATAGGAAACTAAATTCTTGCGGATCGGAAATCACATACAGGGACATTGCCCAGACTTCATTTTATGTACTCATTTTTGATTTATTATTTTCGCCTTTCTCTATACTATATATACGACATTCGTGTTCTGATTACATTGACTGTATTTATCTGGAAACTCAATTAATTACCTTCAGGATTATATTCAGATTCTTACCAGAGTGCAGTTCTATCCAGATATTATTTTTGTTATTTAAATATTAAACAAGGATGACATAACATCCGGAGAACATCCAGATGAGAATCCCAATATATCTCTGCATGTTGATTAATTATGCGCTAAGAAACAGTTTTCTTTATTTAAATCAGCTTAACGAGATTAGTTTTTGTAAGTATATATATATGCATACGCACACACGCATCGGCGAAATCCGCAAAAAAAATAAATTTGCGCAACAGAAAACGGTGGAAAGTCATAACCAATCATGAGCGTTCCGCCAATTCCGCATTATGGGACCGCATTTTAAAGATGAAATCACACGATGCGGAATAGAATTACGGAATAGAGAATGCGTCATTGGAGCAACCAATTAGCGCTATTCCGCATTTGATGTTGCGGAATAGAAAGTGCGTAATATACTATTTTGAAAGGTTAAAATAATTAGATGTTGATTGATACGATGAAATTGTTTAATGTTGAAACGAATGAAGCAAAATAAAATCTGAATGCATAAATATAAATACCAAGATAAAAAAATGCATTACGTGCGATTTCAATGTGTCCTTTTCCGCACTTTTCCATCACGCAAATTTTGTGTGCTGTGTTACACGATGGAAAAATAATAATAAATACGTTAAAGTAGTTCAAAAAATTGTTATGAGTATTGTAAATATTAATTGTAAAACATTAAATACTACAACAGTGATAATTGTTTTTACAATTTGATAAATTATATTTCATTTTAATAAGTAAATTATTAATATAAAGTTAGTAGTGTTTAAATTATATATATCCTGGATGCATCTTTGACGTATCATATGAACATACAAAACTTGCGTCATAAGAAAGTGAAGAATAACGCTGATTGGTTGCTTCAATGTCGCATTCTCTATTCCACAGTCCTATTCCGTGATTTCACTCTAAGATCTGACTGAATACCTTATAGAAATCTAGTGACTTTAATTTATCGCATTTGACAACGCCGTTATTTCTATGATTTATCATTATTTTTTCGGAGCAAGTTTGCGGATTGAAACAATTACACGATGATTTCAGATTTAGAACAGCAGAGCCAGCGTGGTGTGAGAAAGAGAAGCGAGAATTCCTGAGACTCGGACGTGAGAGGATTTCCATATCGTAGAACTTAGCCGCGAGAAGATTTCCGTATCATAGGGTTTAGCCGCGGGAAGATTTCCGTATCGTAGAACTTAGTTGTGAGATTTCCGTATCGTAAAACTTAGCTGCAAGAAGATTTTCGTATCATAGAACTTGCCGCGAGAAGATTTTCGTATTAAGGTTGGCATAGATAAGTTAATATCGCGTTTCGTCACGTATGCGTGGCTGTTTGCTCTTCATTTCTCATATTAAGTAAAATTATAATAAAATAAACTAATGATTTTTAATGATCACTAAAAGAAAAGTATATTTGATTCAAGGATCCTGTAACTATCCCCAGAGATCCATATGCTTTTCCTGACAATATAACTAATAAATCCTTTTATTATAATAAATCTTTTTATTTAAGAGATTGTTATATCTGTCGATCTCTCATCTCACATTTTCTTATAAAGATCCTATCAATCTGACCGAATATAATACCTGTGCATGCTGTTGATATTTTTCGTTCTACTTTTTCGTTACACTCAGATAGCAAAATATTAGCAGGATGTAAACAGACTAGTAGCAGATTTGATCAAAAGATGTTAGCAGACTGACTATAATTGATGTTGCATTCTGCCGACAGAACCTGTTAACATTCTATGCAAACAGACTGGCAGCACTCAATAAAAAATTTTTCATGTATGAGCATGTGTAAATGTGTATAAACATAAATATTTATTAAATAATTTACATAATTTTACATGAAATATGTCCATACATATGTTTATACATCTTTTTTCTGTAAAATTATTTTTTAGTATAATAGAAATAACAACAGTAATATGAAAACATTAAAAATAATTAAAAGAGTAATTTTCATTGTTTAGTTTAGAAAAAAAACAAGTTTGAAGAAATATAAAAAATTATGTATAAACTTATGTATAATTATATATAAAATTATGTATAATTATGTATAAGCAATCTTTTTTTAAACATTTTTTTCCAAAACTTGTTTTTCTTTAAAACGGACGTGAAAATAATTCCTTTAATTATTTTTTATGTTTTCACATTACTATTGTTATTTCTGTTATACTAAAAAATAATTTTACAAAAAAAAGAGGGATGTATAAATATGTATGGACATATTTCATATATAATTACACATGTTTATGAATATTTATGTATGTTTATACATATTTATACATATTAATGTATGAAAATTTTTTACCGGGGCAAAACCTGCTGACAAAATCTGATAACAGATTGCGAGCAGAAACTGAGCAGAGTCTGTTGACATAACTTGATAACAGCCTGGCAGTAAAAACCGAGCAAAACTTGCTATTTTCATATAAGATCTCGCCACGAGATGGACTTATTTCTCGTAAGAAAACGTCCGGAAATCCTATAAAAATTGGCGTATATAAATCAAATATGCAAATCCTAGAGATTCCCAAGCTCTTTCAAATGTGTTTTCTGAATCTCCGAATATTTTTTAAAATATTTTTTTTATTTTGTAACTTCTCATGTGTATTTTGAAATGCGAAGCTAATCAATATTTTAGCAATAAAACTGTATTGATTGTTTCCAATTTTCACACCGATATATATAAATATAATTATATATTAGGTATAGTAAAAAGAAATCCATTATTTTTGCATGAAATTGAATGGAAAAATAATGGATTGCTTTTTACTACACCTAATATATAATTATATATATATATATACACACACACGCAAAATTTCTTATAAGAAACCAGATCGTTTTAAATGAAAATGACAGATCTTGCTGCCAATTTGCTGTCAGATTATGTCAGCAGAGTCTGCTCGGTTTCTGCTCGCAATCTGATGTTAGATTATGCAGCAGACTCTGTTCGGTTTCTGTTACCAATTTGCTGGCATAGCATGTCATCAGACTTTGTCATATTTTTGACAACAGTTTGTTGATATTGTCTGATAATACAAACTTTGTAAACAATTTGTTGTCTTTCTGCAATCAAAAATTGGTAGCAGACTGCTCAAAATCTGTCTCTTCAGATTTGGCTACCTGGGATTCACTGAAAAAGAGAAATATAAATGTACGTAATAAAGGGATTGCTGTACACGTTTTACAAAATTAAAAAGAAAGATTAAAAAAACAATGATATTTATTCTAGTTTAATATTAAATTTTAAATCATGCCAAATTAGATTGACAACTAAATATAATAATATGAATCCGCATACGTCGTTTAAGTCAATCTCTCCATCTATTTTTTCCCTTTTATTTTTTTGTATTTTCGTCCGTTGTCTATTCGTATCCATAGTTGTTGTATCCATAGTTGCCAGGTCTCCAGATATCAATTGGAGACTCCAGTTTTTGAGATCAATTTCCAGTTCTCCAGCAAAAAATTTCTAGTTTTTCGCTCGTGTGGGGTATTTATTAATTATTACGAGTTTTCGTTCAAAATGTTTATTTTAAGATATTTTTGCTATTATTACTAAGCGTAATGTAGAAAAAAACCAAAGAAGAGATAGAAAAGCTTAAAATAGATGTATGAAAGATGCTAGTTTTCACAAATATTATGTTACGTTAAAGATGTTGTAGCATATTGTTTTTTGTGTTTTACATAATGCTGTATGGTGCAATATTTAAATTACGTGGAAAATAATAAGAAAGGCTCTGATTATGTCTGCAATTTATATCATTTTACGAATAATAAAAAGTCTGTAATTGTATTTGCACTGTATATAATCTTGTAATAATAATAAAAAGGTCTCTGTGATTGTGTTGACATTTTATGTTGGCCAAATATTAATAACAAAAAGAAAGTTTATTACAATAGTCGCAAAATACGAATTAAATTTTGTGCTTTTTTCTTTTAATGAAACAATCGGCCTCCAATATACAAATTTGAATCTCCAGCGCATAAATCTTTGAGCCCCAGTCGTAGAGGAGAGTAAATATGAAAGAGACATGTTTTAAAAAAGCCGATTCCATCTAATTAAATATCATCAAAGATTCCATCTAATTAAATATCATCAAAAATTTAAAAATAATTTTTATTTGATAACTATTCACGTCAAACTACTCACGTCAATAAACATTTGACAGTCATCGTTAAAATGGTGTTACCGTAATGAGAGATGCAAAATCAAAAAGTACGTTTCTTGAGTTACGTCTCTTAAAATTCTAAGTCATTTTCATTTATTGCGATTAGCTTTTAGAAAAAGTATTTTTTTTTAGCGAATACTTAGCGAATATACAGCAACAGCAAAAGCGCGCACACGATATATGAATTTTCACTGAGCGTACCGCCAAAATATAAGATATCAGAGAGGAGCATTTACCTAACGATCATTGCATAGAGATCATTATGGATCTAACGATACGCATCATCGACTAGAACGAATGATTACTTGATTTTTGAGGAGAAGAAACTGTTAGATTGCTCGTGACAGTGATAATGTGAGCATGAAATGCTCGTGCTGAACGGAATGGAGCGTACGCAGAAAGATAATGCATTCTTTACAGTGACGTCACAGCTCGATAACACCCGTTCAGCTGCAGAGACAAAAGAAGCTCACCGCGTCGAACGTTACATTTTTAAAGTCTTTAGGATTCGTGGTGCGCAATATTTGAGATAATTGATATCCTAAATATTAAAGACGATCTTCGACGATCGCATCGTCAAGATTAAGACTCACACGTATAACCCGTTCGCCAACACAGCGTTCGGGTACAACTACGAAATAAGAATACCCATACAGCAACAGGATCTGTACACACTGCCGTAAAACTTTCTATACGCCGAAGGAAAAGAACTGATGAAGAACAAAGTGACCCAGGATACTCACGTGTCATTGGGAAATAATTGCGTCGCATTCATATTCAATGAGATTCGATATGAATTCAACGATGTGGAGATTGATCGTAACAGAAAGTATTGATCGTAAAAGAAAGAGTGGACTAACTAGCACGCTCAAAAACTATGTAACAATGTCATCCGACAGAAGTGTGATTCTGCGGAATGCCGGCTGGGATGCGCAGCATCCGACTACTGCGATCGGATACTTTAATTTCTGTGTATCGCTCTATGTATTGCTGGGAATTTGCGAAGATTACAAACGCGTGGTGATCAACGTTCACGAGTTAATTTTAATACGAGCGCGCAACGACAACAATTGTCTGACGAGAGATCCGGACGAAGCCAACGTTCGACTTATTCAAAGTACAGTGGCGAATACCGCACATGTTATTGAGTGAGAGATAAATAAGCTGTCGATGCTACGCGCTTTGGAGAGCGGACGATATCTGAGCATGGCTTTTTGTGGAATCTGTATGAGTTTCCGCTTTTGCAGAGCACAACCAAACATTCGTGGGCCATCAAGACAATACTCAACTCGAGAAGCCACGCTACATCATTTTCGCTATGCAAATAGATCGAAAAAATGTTGAGGATATAAGTCGATTCGACGATTACAAATTAATCAATACGAAATTATATCTGAATTCGGAATGTTATCCATACGATTTGAATCTGGATTTTGATAAAAACAAATGTGCGATTCTGTACGACTTGTACGCGCGTTTCTGCAAGGGCTATGGATACGATTATCTCGAGCTGAGTCTCATCTTTACAACTTTTTTACGTAATGGCCCGTGATCGTCGATTGCTCTCGTCAGAACGAATCGGTCAAGAGTGGTACGTGGACGTGCGATTAGATTTGAATGTAAGGAGAACAGTCCGCAAGTATAACAGCCTATTGTCTCATCACGTGATTCAGTATAATTCATTGACTAATGTTGTGCGCAAAATCACCTAAGTGTATCTCCGATATGGTAAAATCTATGATATGTCGCATTCGACCGCAATCAACCGCAGTCTTTTCAATAATATGCTCGTGCTAACGTACGTAGATCTGCAAGGATTCATCGTTAACAAGAAATTTATCGTGAAAGAAGTAGCGGTGTTGAAACAGAGGATTGTTCTCACACATTACATTTTTACGAGTCATGAAAATTTTTGACAAGATCCGATAGATCTTGCACTTCCTGGTTGAGTGCTTATCACTATGGATTGTGATGGGAGGACGGGATGGTCCCGTACAACGAGGCGAAACGCCTAGTCACGACAGCTGTATTTGAACACGATGTTATCGTGTACGTTAAGGGACACGAGAAACGAACATGGCTGTGGAACTTGCTTTTGGATGAGCGAGAACGCATACACATCGAGACCTTAAATGCAGTTTACGAAGACATGGAATCTTTAACTAATCTAGATGTTGCTAATACTATGCGATGTGAACAACATGTTAAGAATTGCGCGTTACAAAATGTATTGAAAATATATAACTGGTGGTTGCAAAAGAATTTTTTTAAATAAAAAAATAAATATGTTAAATAAAAAATAAAATATGTTAACGTATTTATTACATATTTC
>NW_012130071.1:566163-568799 GCF_000143395.1 Atta cephalotes | reverse complement strand
ATATATATATATATATATATATATATATATATATATATATATATATATATATTATCCATAGTGTAACTAATAATTCACATTCAATATTTGAATTTTTAACATAAATCTTATGCTAGTGTTTATCGCATCGTATTTGTTATTTGACGCGTCTCGCAATGATATCATAAATGTAATTTAATACAACAAAAATGCGACGTTTGCAATTTCGCAAGCATCGACGGCTTTATTAGATAGCGTAATCAAAGATTTTTTTTTAAAGACAGCCGCGACAAGACACAACACGTCACGGCATATTTTGCGATGACATCATCAATGCGATTTGAATAAATGCGAATGTGCTAAATAGTGTACATGTCACATGACGAGATTTTTCACGAACATTCGACACGGTACGACATGTCACAACATGTTCGAGCGGCATCATCAATGTAATGTGATACAAATATCACGTGACCAAGTAAATGGTATAAAATGAGAAGATTTAGACGCACCGCGTCATTAGTCAATGTAAATGATAACATGGAGCACAATTTGACAGAGCAAGCGACTTAGCTGAATACCATAGAAGAATACGTCGCATGGGAACAACGATATCATAGAATCTCTGAAAGAACAGAGTCATGTCAAACGCCTGCGATTATCGATTGGCAAGAGACAATCAGTGATCACATGTATCGCGAGTTTGAAATATTCGGTACATGACCGATTCATGCATGTAAGTGCCGGATGGACTTCGATGACGCGAGATGGAAACAGCGTTCAAGAGTCATATATTGATGCGTGGTGATAAACAGCAGATAAAGGGGGATTCTAACCCAGGAGTTCTGAAGAGGGGGGGGGGTCTGCGGGGAGGGAAGGGGATGACGTCACAGGAGGTGATGTCGCTAGACGAGGAAGTGACATCACAGGGGAGGAAGAAGAAAATGACGTCACAGTAAGTGATGTCACGGAGATGGCGGGAAACGAGAATTTCCCAAGGTGCGGGAAATTACGTAGTCGGAAATTACGTAGCCGGAAATTACGTAGTAGAAAATTAGGTAGCAAAAATGGAAACTTGTGTCCGCGTCGCGAAAGAAGATGTGCGGCGCGGGGTCAATGGCCGCCGGATGCGATCCGCCGCCATCGGCTGTCGTTCGTCGGTTCCCGCTGTCGCCTCCGAGCATGGCCCGGCTCCAGGCGCGGTCCATTATTGGTCCCCGCCGCCGAACGCGATCTCCACTGCACATACTATGTATACTTATCATTAATATATTTACTATTTTTTTCTGCTTATAAATCGCTATCCTCTTCTTACGTATTTATTACATGCGATTATGTAGAAATATTTTTATTTTACTGAATTATAACTATTATTTTAGAGCATGATGATACGATCGCGCGCGATGGTATCGTTCGTGATGACGCGCGCGTGACACGATGCCGCAGAGATAGAAAGGAATAATAGAGAGAGAATAAATAATTTTGAACGCAGAGTTAATCCAGGTTAATCCATATATTATTTATTTATTTTTACATATATTTTATCACATTTTAATATCTCCTCTGGTCCAATATGAATGTTGCCGTTCTCACAAATTATATGAAGACGCACTATAATGGAGAAGAACAAATGGATAAGCCATCTAGAAAAAAATTTTCTGCAAACAAGTATAAATGAAATACTTATGATTGAACGTATGAATCTTCTGCGCCTGATGCAATAACATCACACGAACAGTGAACGCTTTAAATCTTATCTCCCTCTCTTCTCCCAATTTATTTATCATTATCAGAAGAATCACAGGGAGAATCTTCAAACCCAAAATTCGGTGGATAATAGACATGCATCGGTAACATACATATATCTCCGCTAAGATATAAAATCAGCTGTAACACACATGCTTAGAATACACGTATGAATTTCAGATCTTATTTCCATTTTACTAAACGTTTTTACTGAAATCCTAATGCTACATTTGGTATTTTGAACATCAAATATTAGTGCGTTAATACATTACGGAAACCAAGTTTCCAGTTATGAATTAAATTTTACATTTCATCATACATTTTACACAGATTGACTTAGTAGATATACTAGGCGAGTTCTAGATCATGGGGGTAGAGGGAAGTACTCGAAGGCGCGGGAAGAAAGAGGCGCTATCAATGTTTACTGATATGATGATGATACATGCCGCCATGTTATGCATTGGGGACCGTCACTCCACACTTCACACCCTGCCGCCGTCGCCGCCGTCGCCGCAGCCGTCGCAGCCGGCGCAGCCGCCACCGCCGCAAACTCCGCGTCCACTCCAAAATGCATACTCTAACGCGAATAAGATGTTTTAAAGAAAAAAGAAAAAAAATATATTAGGTATACAACTTTGCTTCCGCCGTTTTCCTATAGATGGCTTTAGCGGTAAGTGGTGGTCGAAATAAATAGATCATAGACGTCATACAATAAACTTGGGTATCTGTCAACATAATCCCATAGAAACATTAATCGATTTGTGTCTGCATCATAAAGTTATTCTCGATTGAAAATGTCAGTTTACGAACCAAATTCTCGTCATTTGCGGGAGGTTTTAATTTTTTGCTTCAATATGAAGAAATCCGCGGCTGAGGCTCATCGAATGCTCTCAAATACTTATGGTGAGGCT
>NW_012130071.1:565191-566143 GCF_000143395.1 Atta cephalotes | reverse complement strand
GTGGGGCATTAGTTATTGATTCATTTTTAATGAGTACTATTCTACATAATAACATATTGAATATTCAGGAATAGATGTTGCGACACATTGTACACAAGTTGCTGCAGATTGTACTACATTGAGTTCTGTCGCATCGTATTCTAGAAATGATGATAATTTTGGTATGTTTAATGCAAAGAGTATAAGAAGAAACTCTTATCACCGATAATGTTTTCTTCAGCGAGGAGGACATCCTTTTTGCTGCTGACGTCCTCTTTCTCTTCTTTCTTAATTTTTAGCCGTTTGACTGGAGGCTCATCGGAATTCTTGATCTCTTCCTCCTTAATCTTTAGCCATTTGGCTGGAGGCTTATCTGAATTCTTGATCTCTTCCTCCTTAATCTTTAGTCGTTTGGCTGGATGTTCATCAGAATTCTTGATTTCTTCCTCGTCATCGTCATCCTTCTCCTCTTCTTCTTCTTTCTCTTACAAAATACAATCACGTAACATTTATTCACATTTGTAGGTTGCAGTCACTCAAAAATACAATGTTTCGCGCGACACAACTCGATAAAAACTGCCGCTGAAAAGCATTCTTCGCTGTAGCGAGACTGTTCGGGATTTATCTATGACAATCGGTGTATATAAAATAAAGTAAATCCAAAAGTGCCGCCGTGAGAAGATCGACATAATAAGTTCGTAGACAGTTGCCTTTGTTATGCATAGAGCATTCGGCTATCAAATATTACCGTTATACGCATTGAAATATTGAGCAGCACCGCCGTCGTCGCTGTACGCTCTATCTCATATACTTATCATTTTTCTTTCTATACGTTATGCCATCCGTTCCGACTTATGTTCTATACTTACGCTTTTTTCTCTTTTGCAGCTTCTTATGTAACTCCTTTTACTTATTCTCGCATACATACGTAAAATATATACATATATATATTTTTTTATTTCTACTTATTCGA
>NW_012130071.1:556691-562080 GCF_000143395.1 Atta cephalotes | reverse complement strand
CCTAATATATATATAATAAAATATTCTTACCTTCTCCACACCTCCATCTTACCTTCCTCCTGCACTGAATTCTTATTCCTACTCCTCCTCCTTCTGGTCGTCAGTCCATTAAGGAGATAGAAATTAAGTTCATTTATTTGATCGAATAATTCTGATATCTCCTCAGCAGGATATTCCAGAGGGAGAAAAGAAGAGGGATCCTCCAAGACTCTAGCAGAGATGTTCTCCTCTTCAACTTCTTCTTTTTCTTCCACTTCCTCTTCTTCCGCCTCGTTGAAATTGTCGATGAGATAGTTGAATGCAATTCTGTTTATATGAGATCATCGGCAATCTCGATGATGCGATGGAATAATTCTATTTGATTAACATGTAATTGAGTTAGATCAATGATAATTGTATCATTCTGTCGAAGAAGAGGAGGAAGAGGCACTCTCCTCAACTTTTTGTTGCTTTTTATCGCCCACATTTATAGGTAATATAGTTGCACTTTAAAACAATTATCACTTCACTTAATCACAGAAATATGGAAAAGTATTCTATCATTTAGTGTTAATGGTAGAATATTTTTGCATGTTGGGGAAAAAAAAATCACTTACGTTGTAATACGTCTCGCGTGCGGACAAAGCGGGACAAAGATGCTGAGAATTAACCTTTGCCGCAGCGAGCCTGCCTAGGATTTATCTATATAGGCGGCAGTCATATATAAAACAATTTAGATCAAGTGCCGTCATGAGAAAAGTTATAGCTTATATCGTTGCAGCACTCTTTATAATAGTAGTCTAATATATAGTAGCCGCGATTATTTGCGACCCATCGAATTGCTGAAAGTTCACGCTGCATGTTTATTTTTACCTGTAATTCCTTTTTTCTTACGCGGAAAGGTACAAAACTTTTAGAATCGAAGATTCCCCTCTTTTCAAGAATTGCAAACGTGTCGCGACACGTTTTATTATGTTTTTTTCTATGTATTTTCTTTGATTGTGAGTTTATCAATGTTTATACTTTATATTTCGATGGCATTGATGACGTGATGATGAGCACGTTGGTGACTTTGCTGCTTTTTCCCCAGAACATTTCCAATATCTTGCTTTTTCCTTCAATGGTGATGAAGTTGGAGACAAGGAATGATACTCCTTTCACTCGATTTTCTTTTACTCGATCCATGTCTTAACGCTCGTAACTGAAGCTTACGATTGAAAAAAGTCTTATACACTACCTATATACATTGCATATAGGTATTATCAGATTGGACATGTCGCAATGCGTTTAACAGAAACGTCGATGTTTTTGGATACATATATACATACATATATGTTCATACATATACGTTCATATATATATACATATATATATATACACGTTTATACATACGTTCATATATGAGTACATGTATTACAAAGGAAGGGAAAAAAGAAATATGTAATAAATATGTTAAAGCATTTTTTAATTTAAAAAAATTCTTTTGCAACCAGTTATATATTTTCAATATATTTTGTAATGCGCAATTCTTAACATGTTGTCCACATCGGACAGTATTAGCAAAAAACATCCAGATTAATTAAAGATTCCATGTCTTCATAAACTGCATCCAAGGTTTCGATGTACATGCGTTCTCGCTCATCGTCCAAAAACAAGTTCCACAGCCAGTGCGTTTCTCGTGTCCCTTAACGTATACGATATCATCATGTTCAAATACAGCTCGTGATCAGGTGCGAGGCATTTCGCCTTGTTATAGGGGATCATCCTATCCTCCCATCGCAATGGTGATAAGCACTCAGCCAAGAAGTGCAAGACCTGTCGGATCTTGTCAAAAATTTCCATGGCACGGGACTTGTGGGAGAACGGTCCCCTGTTTCAGCATCGCCACTTCTTTCATGATAAATTTCTTGTTAACAATGAATCCTTGCAGATCCACGAACGTTGGCACGAGGATGTTGCCGAGAAGATTGCGATCGATTACAGTCGATTGCGATCGTAGATTTTATACCGTGTCGGAGGTGCACTTAGGTGATCTTGCGCATAACGTTGGTCAATGGATTATACTGAATCACGAGATTGTGTATGATGAGACGATAGGCTGTTATATTTGGGGGCACGTTTTCCTTACATTCAAAATCTAATCGCATGTCCACGGTACTCTTGACTCTCGTTCTATCGAGAATAATCGATGATCACGAACGGGCCATTACGTAACAAAGTTGTAAAGGTGAGACTCGACTCGAGGTGTTCGTATCTGTAGTAACCCTTGCAGAAACGCGTGTACAAGTCGTACAGAATCGCACATTATCAAAATCCAGATTCAAGTCATCGTACGGATAACATTCCGAATTCAAAGTTTCGCATTGCAATTAAATTGCAGTCGAATCGATTTATATCCTCGGATATGATGTTTTTTCCTGTTTGTATAGCGAAAATGATGTAGCGTGGCTTCTTTGATAGCTGAGTAGCCGTCTTGATGGCCCATGAATGCTTCGCAAGAGCAGAAACTCGTACAGATCTCATGAGCGAAAAGCCTGCTCAGATATTGTCCGCTCTCCAAAACGCGCAACATCGACAGCTTATTTATCTCGCTCAATAACACGTGCGGCATTCGCTACCTGTATTTTGTAATTTGAGCGTTGGCTCTGTCGCCGGATCTCCCGTCAGACAATTGTTGCGCGCTCGTATTCAACTCGTGACGAACGTTGATCACCATGCGTTTGTAATCTTCGCAAAATCCCAGCAGTATGTAGAGCGATACACAGAAATTAAAGTATCCGGTCGCAGTAATCTGCGCATCCCAGCCGGCATTCCGTAGGATCACGCTTCTGTCGGATGACACTGTTACATAATTTTTGAGCTGTTAGTTATGCCTTCGGTTACGGTCAATCTCCATATCGTCGAATTCATATCAAATCTCATCGAATATGAATGCGAATTATTTCCCAACGTGAGCATCTTGTTGACCATTTTGTTCTTCGTCAGTTTTCCCTCGATGTATAGAAAGCTTTCGTACAGTGTACAGATCCTGTTGCTGAGTATTCTTATTTCGTCGTATTCCGAACGTTGTGTTGGCGAACGAATTGTGAGTTTCAATCTTTGTGAGTCTCGATGCGATCGTCGAAGACGATGGTTTGTCTTTAATGTTTAGGATATCAGTCATCTCAAATGTTGCGCACCGCGAATTCCAAAGCTTTAAAAATGTTACGTTCGACGCGCTGACCTTCTTCTTCTTCCTGGATGAGCGAGTGTTATCTGTGACGTCACCGGTCTTGTAAAGAATGCGTTATCTTTCTGCATACGTTCCTTTCAGCACGAGCATCTCACGCTCACGTTATCACTATCGTACGTGCAATCTAACGGTGATCTCTTCTTCTCGAAAATTGAGTAATTGATTTTAAATCGATCGTTCGTTCTGGTCGATAATGCGTATCGTTAGATTCGTAATGATCTCCATGCAATGATCGACAAGTAAATGATCTGCGCCGGCCTCTCTGATATCTTATATTCTGGCGGTATGTTCGGCGAAAATTCATGTATTGTGTGCGCGCTTTTGCCGCACACATGTTGCTGTACGCGCCTGCGGTCACGTTATACTCTACGCGGATCTGGAGACATTGATAATGTTTCGGCGCTAAGCTACACCACAGCGACATTGCCGTGTGGCTACTTTACGCGAGCCGGCGAGTTGCGCCAGATTGAGGTTACCGGATCTCAATAAGGGATCTGAATCGATTAAGTTTTAGGCGTGCTCCATCGATTTCGACCGGTCGGGATTTATAATAAAAATGTTTTTATTTTTTTTCTACGTGCTCTACGAGCGGAGACGCAAAATATAATACGAATCTGAAACTTTTAAGAAACGTCGTCGTCGTCGTCGTCGTCGTCGTTGTCGTCGTTGTCGTCGTCGTCGCTACGGAATGGGAGAAATGTCCTTTTGGAATTTTTGGCAAGAGGCAAATGTGGCGTTGATGCATGATCACATCACACATGTCTGTTTTCTGTGACTGATGATGAACTACACTTTTGGAAATTGAAGCGAGATAGTTTAGGTTAGGAAATCTGTCACATCGATGGCATAGATAGAAGAACACGTAAGTGAGACTAAAATAAGTATTTTCTGCAATTACATAAATTCTCTGTTGTAAAATACACATTTTCTGAAGAATACAAATTATTTCCTATATATTAATAATTTTTTCTTTTCGTACTTGTTTAAATATAAAATAAGAATTTTTATTCAACTTTTAATATTTTCAAACGATTAAAGGAATTTCTATCTACATAAAGGATTAAAAGAACATAATTTTCGAGAACAATGTAAGTCGGACTTCAATTTTTCTTCGAGATATGTTACACAAAAGAAATTGAAAACAGTGCTCCGATGGAAGAGGAAGATCGTGTCAAAGAATATGAAGAATAAAAGGAAATTATAACACGAATGCGATTGCAATTGGCTAAAAAGAATAAAATTATTGCATCTTTAACGAGACAATTGGACGATGTTCCAGGATGATCTGAATTGATACAATATCAACGACATTTCATGAAACTCTATAATTAACTCTATAATCAAAATTAACTGGATTAATTTTTATTTACAGACATAAGAACAATTCTATAATTTACTATAAAAGTATCTATTTCGCAAAATTTAGATTAAAGAAGCATATTACAGTTTCAGCTAAACACAAAGAAACTAAACAATATTATACATTATACAATACCCTCGATGATACAAAACTATATATAAGTAAGGAATTGTCGTTGCTGTCTTAACATATATGTAACTTAATATGTTTTATGACAGAGCTGTAGCATCAACAAGTGACAAGGAACAGTTCCTGAAACAATTGTTGCAGAAGTGAAGCGCAATAAAGCGATGATAACATGGAAAAACAAGTTTTCTCTTACTTCCATCATATTCAATGATAAATTCTATAGAATTACAAAATAATTTTAAATAACGAAATAATTTTTTATTTAGGTGCAAAAATGGTGTATCAACGAAAAAGAAAAGCGAGATACGCTTAGTCGACAACTCGTCACTCTCGTAGAGTAGCAATGCAAATATGTTATGGCAGTTAGATAGCTTACTATTGAATGTCACAAAAATGAAGCTTTATTGGTTTAACTTCGTGGTCCGTAAGTTTCTCTTCGCAAATGGAAATTAGATAAATTTACTCGTGATATGAAATTATGATAAACTACTTTTAAAAAATTTTACTTTTAAATAATAAAAATTTAGCTGTTTGATTTTTTCGCTATGTATAATGAATATATGGTGAAAATTAATATGATGCTAGAAATACTTACAAACATAATGTGTAACAGGAAGAGCAATAAGTCAGTGTGCAGTTTTTTGATGCTGTAAAATTTTTAGCGAATCAAAAATCGCGCACTGACTCTT
>NW_012130071.1:532004-556419 GCF_000143395.1 Atta cephalotes | reverse complement strand
TACTACTTACTTTACCTTTTACCGTTTTTACGTTTATTATTTTATTTATTACTAAGTTTAATTTAGTTAGTAGTATATAGTTAGTAAGTATACTACTATATATATATATATATATATATATATATATATATATATATATATATTATAAATATACTAAAAGATATTATATATATATATACAGATATACACATATATTGTAAATGTGTGTATATATCTGTATATATATCTTTTAATGATATTTGATATGGACACCAACGAGATAATATTAAAAAACCTTTATTCAATTTTAAGTGGTATATCAAATTTTCGGCGATATACAAATTTATATCAATTATCGATAATCAGTCAGGGTTGCCACAGACCTGGAAAACTGGAAAAAATTAGGGAAATTACCTTATAAAGAAGAGCCCGTTATAATCATTCAGTGGAAGCCCGAAAAAAAGAAAAAGGAAATGATGAATTGCAAATTATTAGTTCATATTTCAAATTTTGTTTATAATATGTTGATATAAAGGAGCGCGAGTAATTAATTAAATCTTAATTTAATATATGAAAAGTTTGAAATGTCAAAGACTATAATTTTGCTAATGATTATAGAGATTTTGAAATGTATTTATAGACTATAATAATACAATAATTATGTTTGGTAAAAATGGGCTGAAAATTTGCATTAAAAAAAAATACAATTTCGTAATTCCATTTTTATGTAGACGTGTATTATAAGACAAAATTCGTTAAATTAACTGTTTGATTCAAACATCCTCTTCTTCAGAAAGCAGTCGTGCGCGGGAAACAGTTTGCGGTTACAGGAAAAAAGCCCTCATTTTGTCTGGTTTCTCTTTGGTAATATCTATCTACACATCAATAAGTCGGGTTGCCTATCTGCCTATGGGCAGAAGCACGCGTTAAAGGTCTTCTACATAGAAGTCGTAGGAAATCAATCAATTATAATATTATATAAATATAATATATATAATATTATATATATTATATAAAATATGTATTTAATAATATAAATGACATTTAATTCATATTTACAAATATATAACTATAAATATTTGTAATTATATTTTTTAAATGTTATTTATGTTGCTTAAGTCAAATATCATTTGTATCATTAAATATATATTTTATATCTTATTATTGAATTTTTCTATTAATATGTAAAATTAAATTTCTCTTGTCTCATTCTCCGCTGAACTTGTCATCTAATCTTATTCTGCATTACTAGTAAAGCATGTCTCTATCCATGGATAGCATCCTGTATCTTTTTGTGTATAAATATGTATAATATACAGTGTGCTTCCGCAACCTACATATCAGTAAGTCGAGTTGCCTATCTTATGGGCAGGAACACTCGTTAAGGATCCTCTACATAGAAGTCATAGACGATCATGAAGTCTTAAGTTGTAGGAAATCAATCACAAAGAAATATAAGGACTATTCGATTAAATTTATTAAATTATTTATATATTAAAATATATAAATTTTCTTAATTTGGATGTTATGCCCTCCGCGATCTCCGCGACCTCTGTGTCCTCCGTGCCTCTTTATCTTTCGCGGTCTCCACCTTCCTCATGCCGATACCCGCGGCTGTTGGAGCTCTTACAGCTTCTTTGCCAACGTCTAGTTGTAATGAATTTGAAAATTGGTCAGTTAAAATGTATAAAAATAACTTGAAATTAAGTTGACATTAATTAATATACTAATTATCCAATTCTATTTACTTACTAAGGCAATTTTTACTTACGTTTTTGTTGTAGAGCGACAGCCTGCATCACTGCTCCCGGCGCGGGCGATTGTGTCGTTGATTCCAGCTGCTACTCTGAGAACCGAGCTATAATATTTTTTAAAATATCTAGCTCGACTCACCAGCTCACGGCCGCTAGTTCAAAATCTTTTCAGTTATCCGCCATTGAGCTAAAAGAAAATCATGAAAAATAATTTAATAAATGATAAATTTTGTTATAATAAAAAAATAAAAACGTTGTCTACGTCAACCATTTTTTCTTTTGTTTTTTATAGATCATGACGGACATAGTGGAATTATAGAAGGTGAGCTATATATACCTAAAAGTAGTGAGGAGCGGACAGCCAATCATGGAGCATTCATTTTATGAAAATCCAATAGGTTGTGATAGGATGAAAATCCAGGTTGTGTTTACTGTTTCGGAGCATACGTGTTATATTTGGTGTTATATTTAATAAATGGACGCTTCGTGATTAGTTGACAAGATATGTTCTCCCACTTTTTGCCGCCATGATGCGCAATAGTTCACCTTCTATTCCACCATGGACGGTGATAGTTCGCGTCTTTCAAATATAATCAAGTTAACCGTATTAACCGTCAATTCGAAGCATCGTTTGCTATTTTCCTTAAATCATGATATTAGGTCTGTTCCAAAATCTTCTGTCAGTAAATGTCTGAAAATCTATAGTACACGTGATGTAAACTATACAGATTTTAAGCACTGTCAGTAAATATTTCTATACTCTTTGAACTATACGATGCACTAAAGCTCAAGACACAATGCAAGGGAATAGCGATAGCGATAGAAATAACACGATTTCAATCTATCAAAAATTGTGTATTTCGATTTCTGATAGATTGAAATCGTATTATATCGCTATTCCCTTGCATTGAGTCTTGGGCTTTAGTTGAAGTATTATAAGTTTCCATCGAGAGTTATGCCTGATTTGTGCTTTAGTCTCCTAAAATCTTAATCCTTTGCAGCACGGTGGCATTTTGGTCAGTTATACATTCACAAAGACTTGATGTGCAATAATACGAAATATTTGAAAAACGATACAAATCTCAAGAAAATATATTTCTGGGGATTCTCGGAGTCACTGATTATGAATCTGACCTCGGATTTTGAAAATTCAATATGGCGGATCAAGTTACAAAAAGATTTGATCTGGAAAAAAGTAGGTACTCATCAGTTTTTGAAATCGCTGCTTACAAATCTGGAGTAGGAAAAGCAAAATTGCATGACTGATATTTGAAGTGATTATGAATTTGTGTGTGTGAAGTCAAAATTATACAAAAATCATTCTCAATTCGTTGGTCATGTTTAACCTACAGAATTTTGAATTTCATAAATTCAACTCCAGAATTGCAACCAGCGATTTAAAACTTAAGAGTACCTAGTTTCATCAAGATTAAATTACTTTTTGCAAATAAATCCGCCATTTTGGATCCGCCATTTTGAATTTTGAAGATTTGAGATCAAATTCATAATCAGTGATCCCGAAAACCCCCGAGTTACAAGTTTCAATCCTACATAAAGAAAAATGTGTGCTTCAAAAGGATTAAAATTCATTCAATGGAATACAAATTTCAATTAGGATCAATTAAACCTGGCAGTCCTATTGGCTGAATGTTAAGATCTTAGGGTTAAAATTGAAGCATAAACGAGGCATTAGAATTGAATACAAGAATCAACTAATCATAATCAAGCATTCTTTACTCATTCAACTATGAGAGAAGAATATTCGACTATGATTAATCAATTTCAACACTCCGATCAACTCGAATCTTCGATGGAAACTTACTTATAGACAAGATATTGAGCGAATTCAAGATAACAAAGCGGCTAGGCATCTTTGCTGAATGATTGAATACGATTGCTTGGATTTATAAGTAACAATCAATTATATTCATTTTCTCACGAGCAGTAGTAGCCTAAGGTATTCATAGTCAGATCTTATATTCGACTGTCTTAAATAGTGGTGATCTGAAATCGTGCCATAAAATTTTCGTCAATAAAATCATCAAATTTTGAGAACTTATATTTGAATGTAACTGGGCCCCTATTGAGAAACATTAAAGCCATTAAAGGTCTGTTTGCGTTGCTTGCATTTTTTTCACTCAACATCTTCGCTTTCTTTGTTTTCAACTCTCAAATATATATTTACCCAAATATATATTTATTTTTAAGTGCAAAAATATTTAGGGATTTCGAATAGACCTTGAGAACTTCTACACTAAAATAAAAAGCTGAGTTAGGTTAAGTTATTCGTAAAAATTGTATATGTAGAAAAAATTGCAAAAAGTGTCTTATAAATATAAAGGCGGCAAACAGAACAGGACACGTATTATGGAACTGTCGAACTATTTGGAATGGATTCTAATCGGAATTGTTTCGTTTTTCGTAAAAAACAATATAAATCTAGGAAATAATTAAATAATTCCGATCAAAATCTTCTAGATGCGCATACTTATAAATATGCAACAACGTCTCACGAATATCTGCGATCTGATTATTTCGTTAGATTAAAAAATATAAACCAATCATAGCTCTAGTTTAACTTATAGGTTAAATAAAGAGTGCGTTCGGAGAGACGCTATTTAGCACTACAAATTGTTCGCAGAGCTGCAGATAACGTTAACAAATACGATCATGACATCACTAAGGTAGCGTGTTACGTCACAATTACGCGCTATCAACACTATTTCTTCCGAGGTAGTGCATTGATAGCGTTAGCTAGCATTTACAGATCCGTGAACGATCGTAACGTAGCGTTGCTAGCATTTAACAAAGTTAGGTCAATGTTTAAGGGGATTTTGTTCTCGAGTGTCACCAAACTTTTCTCTCTTAGAATTTCATAGAATAAACGTACGTCATGTATGAATTTCAAATTTTATTATAATGAATGCAATCTCAATTTTAATCTCTGCTGATGGCTTGCCACTAGGCTGGAGTGAACGTAATTCTTGCTCGTGTATCATCTTTAACTTTTCAAAGTTTCTGCAACTTGTGTGTATTTAATTTCATTATAAATTTCATTATAATGTGAAAGTCATAGATATCTTATTATTAGCAATTTTTAATTCCCATATACGGAAAAAGTTATTATTGCGGTATAGCGCGGCAGGGTATTCTGCTGCAGATGCTTAAGATCCTTCTTAAATGTAGATATGCTTCTTTTTCTGAAATCGACAACGGATACTCAAGAGTTCTTCTTTTTATCTGATTAATTTACTTAGTGTAATTAGATTAATTTTTTGATCTAGTTTCTACATTGGTCTAGTGGCAATTCGGTCTAGTGGCAAGCTATCATAGAGATTGCACTTGATTGCGTTCTGTTATTCACTATGGTATATATGAGAAAATAAAAAATTTTACAAAATCTTAAAAATTTTAATTATAGGGAAAAGTTTGGTTGGTGATTGAAAACAGAATCTCCTATATTAATTTAACCTCGACGAATATATCTCTCTGGTTAAATGCTACCAGCGCTACGCTAGGATCGTTCATGGAGCTTGCTAACGCTATCGCGCTATTAGCTCCAAGAACAGCATTAGTAGCGTTTGTGTCCAACGTGGATAGTGTCTCCTCGAATGCACCCAAAGACATCTAGCGTGTAGGTGACATAGATTACAGAGAGCCTATAATCAGAGAGTTGACACTTAACCCGAATCGGTCGCTGATTGGTTCAGCGCGCGCTCGAAAAGTTTAGAGTAATAAAAGCCGTAATTTGCATCATTGTAACTCTAATTTTTTCTGAATTTCACGCGTCCTGAGTCAATCATGAGCGGTTTGAGTCAATTTGGTGACTCTTTGATTATAGGCTCTCTGATCATGGATCACGCACTAAACACACGGTGTAGAGACTCAGATCTATACGATAGGTATCTTTGTTTAATCTGTTGTGTAGGCCGCGGCTTAAGTGCACAGTGTAAACGTAGTCAATGAGCAACGCGAGATTATTAGTTATATAATTCATTGTCATGCTAAATAAATGTTTTTGGATATAGGGATTTATGACATCGATTATGGCGCTGATAGCGCGCTTACTAGATATAATTTTTATATGTTATAATATGTATAGTAATAAATTCTTAAAATCACGTTTGATACTTGCTTGACAGTTGATGTTGCTTCACACTTCCAAAGATGCGTTCGGGAAGACGCTATTAGCGTTATTTCTGTCATTCTATTTTTGTACTATATTACGTCTAATAAACAACGAAGAGAGAGTGACAGAAGTAACGCTAATAGTGTCTCCCTGAACGCATCAGAAATGAAGCGCAAAGAGAGAAAAGGATACATAGAAGGATTTGACCGTAGCAATATTATTCATTTCTTCACAGTTAGCAGACCTGATACTCTGAACGATATCTGTATGTCCTTCACTCGCAAAAGGGACGTGATTTATCCAAACTGAGCACATTATGTCAATTCCTTCCACCATAATTTGCATTAGTTAATGATTTGATTGTATTGATTTAATTGATTTTCCGTGATTTTGAGAAGCTCGAGTGAAAGATTTTGTAATCTTCATTAATAAAGATAATCCAATACGTTTCTTCGTAAATGTTTTGTTAAATTTGATTATGTAGTTTCTTAAAAAGAGTAACCGCAAAAATCACTCGTTTTTTGGGCCCTCAATTTTGGATGGAATTCAGCTGTCAAATTTTACCTTATATTTAGACAGTTATCGCAGTTATTATTAATCGCAGTTAATATCTCATTGTAGGGTATCATTTAGCATATAATTCAGTCTAATTTTTTCAGTTCAAAAATTGGTCTAAAAAACGGGAGAAAAAACCTTTTTTTGCGATCACTCTTTATTATTTATAAACGTAAAGATTATATAAAATTCAGATTGTTATTTTAATGTTATAATGTTATATTACTGTTATTGATATAGCTGAAGATCTCTGAATCTTTATATTTTAACATAAACTTTTCGTGAGAATTAAAAATTATTAATATTAATTTTATGAATAATAACGATGCAACATCTTCGTTTAATATAAGTGAAAATTGTGAAAGAAGTGATGTTTAATGGATCATCCTGTATATTAATGTGCAATAAAATATACACTTGAACGAAAATTATTGCATTAGCAAATAAATCTCTTGTATAGTTATGTACAGTTATGTAGTTTTATATAAAATATATTAGTAATATATTACTTGTATTTTCTGCAGTTACATTTCAAAATATGATTTCCCAAACTACAAGTTTAATGTAAAAAGCGTAAAAAATTTATCTACAAAGAAAAATGATTTAATTTTGAAAAATAATATTTTATAAAGTAGAAATAAAATAATGATTTAATATTTTAACTTAATTTAAAAACATTAATTTATCAGGTGTTGTTTTTTATATGTTTACTAAAGTATTATGATTTACTTTAAAAATGGATAATTTTAAATGAAACATTAATTTTGTTTACTAATATGTTTACTATATATGACTACATAATAATTATGTATAAGAGATTTATCTGTTAAAATAAAATAATTTATTTTCATTTCAGTGTATACTTTATTGCACATGTAATATACAGGGTAATTCACTTAAATTGAAAATTTTAATAATAATTCATTTATTTTTAAAGATATAAAAAAATTAAAGGAAGAAATTCAGCGGGACAATTATCAAGTCAATAATTTAAAAGATAATTTATTTTTTTTAATATTTCAAAGAGTAAGAGGATTAAATTATGAACAAAAGTTCTTCTCAATTTTGTTTCAAACCAATATTAACCGAGTTATTAACGATTAAATTTGATCAATCAGATAGCCGAAGTATGCAAGAGCGTAGTTTTATTTCGGCAGAATATTCTCTTGTATAGATCACGTTCTGATATTCACTGCCAATATTGAAAATCTATAGCACATGTAACGTATATTATATAGTTTCAGCACTGGCAGTGAATATCGGAACGCACCCATAGTAAACATGAGGAGTCCCATGGCATGCCTACTATGGCTGCGTGCTATGATCTGATTGATCAATTTCAGTCGTTAATGGATGCATTTAATACGACGACCTCATTGAGCGTTCAGTAAGCTCTTGTATCTGATTGATATCGATAAAAGTAACATAAGATATAAATTAAGGAAAAAGGTAAGAGTTTACAGGTCGTAGGTTTCAAGAAATTTAGTATTATATGTAGTATATGGTTTTAAAACTAAAAATTTTAGAACGGCTAATAATATCTCATGAAATATTGATTTATCAATAAAATGTTTGAAACAAAAGTGATAGTTTTTAAAAAATTATTAGATGATTATATTAACTTGACCTTGGTAGGACCTTGGAAAGTGCTTTCAAAGTCAACACAAAAATCTTAAACGGAACTCCCTATTTTTCATATCTTTATTTATAGTTGATGTTGAGACGTTTGCACAACATTGGTTACAAATCTTTTCTTTATAAGAACTTTCCGAGTTATGGCATTTAAAAATTATAGTACCGTCGGCATAGCTCAAGGTGTACCGCGTGCAGGTGCATGATCGAATTATACCTCTGTTTTGTTGTGTGTGTGTGTGTGTGTGTGTGTGTGTGTGTGTGTATGTGTGTGTGTATGTGTGTGTTTAAAAATATAATGATTTATAAAGTAAAATTAAAAAAAAAAGAAGCAAAAGATACAAAACAAACGGTATTAGTCGCGGTGTAATATGATAGACTTTGCTACTACTTTTTTTTTAAACATTTTTTAGATAAATCAATATCAAGGATATTTACTAATTTGTACAAATCAAGATGGTCCCTTGTGAGCGCTTAGTGAGCGGTCGTCGTACTGAATGTATCCAATAATTTAGTAAATAATAGTCAAAATTGAGAAAAGAACTTGTAGTTCATAATTTCATTCTCTTTCATTCCCTGAAAAATATTAATTAAGTATATATAACGATAAATTTTTTATTTCGAATATTTTCTAATTATAGACACAACTTATTAAGAAAATGATAATTGTAAAATATCAAATGAGTTATAGTTCTTTTGAAAGGGAGGAATAACTAAAAATATAGAAGGATTAGAATGAATGAATTTTAGTTTTTGAAAAAAAATTATAATTAAAATTTAGCATTCAGGTAACTATTCGTAAGTACTAAAATGAATCGCTAAACAGAAAAAGACATAGCCAAATTTAGTTACATTTAATTTTATTTAAGTAAAAAGATACTTTCATGTGATTTTAAGATAATTTTTAACATGCTAAAATATGAAATATTTCAACGAAATTTGGTATCTAAGATTTTGAGAGTCGCTCTTCACGATGGCATTGTCAGAATTTCATTTCGATATGGCGGTCGAAACAAAGAAAAAAGAAAAAAATGGTCGACTTTTTTCTTTAAAGGCTGTTTTCGAACTGATAACAATTTTTCTAATTTCGGCAAGTACAGCATCGTTGATTAAAATAGTTATATACTTTATATACTTTTTACTTAAGACACGGTAAAATTTTTGAAATCCATCATGGCGGATTCAAAATGGCGATCGAATTGATTTTTTATTTTGGGCACCGTTTGAAATTTTTTTTTTAAATTGTTAGTTAAGAATGTGTGAAAATTTGGAATCATTCCAAAAATCCAACATGGCGATCCAACAAGGCGTAATTGAGGAATCCATCAATCCATGGATCTCGCCAGTGGTACTAGTTAAAAAGAAGGACGGTACAATAAGATTTTGCGTGGATTATTGTAAAATTAACGCAATTACGATAAAAGACTCTTATCCTTTACTAAAGATGATATCGACTAACTATTGGTTTTCTACTTTGGATTTGAAAAGTGGATACTTCAGAAGATAAAGAAAAGATAGCTTTTCAATTAGTAACGGATTGTGGTAGTTCAAAGCTATGTCTTTCGGTCTTTATAATAGCCCCCGCTATTTAAACGTACAATGGAGCAGATTTTGAAAGGTTATCTTTTTAAAATTTGCTTAGGTTATCTTGATGATGTGATTATTTTTGGTAAGTTTTGAAAAAATATTATTAAACCTAGAAAAGATTTTCCATCATTTGAGAGAAGCAAACTTAAAAATTAATCCAAAAAAATGATAATCCAAAAATTTTCTTTAATAAAAAATTAAATATTTATAAGGTGTATAAGCTTAAATCCGTTATTTTTTAGTCAGAAAAACACATTTTTTTTTCCTAGGAAGCAAAAACAAATTTATTCAAAGTACTTGCCTTCGCTAACTATATATTTTTCCCATCTTTCGGGCAATTTGTGTATACCACGCCAAAAAAATTCCTCATCTTTCGAGGCAAACCACTCATCAAGCCATTTTCGGACATCTTCGTAAGAATCAAAGTGTCGCTCAGCAAGCGCGTGACCCATCGACGAAAACAGGTGATAGTCAGAAGGTGCCAGGTCTGGTGAGTAAGTGGGATGAGGTAGCACTTCCCAGTTGAGGGTCTCCAAGTAGTTTTGGATCATTGTTGACGTGTGCGATGGTGCGTTGTCGTGGAGGAAAATCAGCTTGTCATGTCTTTTCCGATAATGCTGCTTTTTTTCACGCAGAGCACGGTGCAATTTGATCAGTTGTTGGTAGTAGCGGTGAGCATTAACAGTTTCACCAGGTTTTAACAGCTCGTAGTAGATGACACCCTCCTGATCCCACCAAACGCATAGCATCGTCTTCCGTCCGAAGCGATTTGGTTTTGAGGAAGATGTTGATGGTTGGACGGGATCAACCTAAGATTTCTTGCGTTTAAGATTCTGAAAATAGATTTATTTTTCATCGCCTGTCACAATCCGATGCAGGAACGACTTTCTTTTTTGTCTGGCAAGCAGAATTTGGCATGTGTTTTGCCGTCGCTCCATCTGCCTATCGTTCAGTTCATGCGGCACCCATTTTCCGATCTTTTGAACCTTCCCTGTGGCATGTAGCCGCATGGAAATGGTTGCTTGAGAAATACCCAATTGCTCGGCAAGTATTTTTTGCGATTGGGTGCGTCCTCGTCCAAAAGAGCCTGCAATTGATAGTCCTCAACCTTTCTAAGCCGATTTTCACGCTTCTTATCACTCAGGTTAAAATTGTCGTCTTTGAACCGGCGAAACCAATCTTTGCACGTTGTTTCCGATGAAGCATTGTCGCTATAGGCCTCCACAAGCGTTCAATGCGATTCAGCAGCCGATTTTTTTCAAATTGAAACAGAAAAGCATAGTTTCCCGCATATGCTTTTTTTTAAGCAAAAAACTAGACATGATTACGAAAGAAAAAATGTATGTTGTTGTATGAAATTGCTGATGATGTACACTGATTAATGTTAACAGATGTTAAACACATAAAAAAGTGTGTTGTGTACCCAGGGTAGCTTTGTACGTTCATTAATGCCACCTATGAGCAAACAGCGGATTTAAGCTTATACACCTGGTAGGTCACAATCATATCAGCAGAGGGCACTGCTACAGATACGGAGAAAATAAGTGCTGTGAAGGACTGGCCGATCCCTCAAAATAAAAAACATTTAAAGAGTTTCTTTGGATTTTGCTCATATTATCGCAAATTCGGAAAAGGATTTTCTTCGTTGGCAAAGTCGCTTTATGTACTAACAAAAAATCAAACTAGTTCGTTTGGGAAAAGAAACACCAAGGCTCTTTTAATGACTTAAAACGAGCTTTAACTTCTCCACTGATATTAGCATTCCCTGAGACGGAAGGGGAATTTGATATATAATAGATGCGCCAAATGAGGGAATTAGTGTGATCCTATCACAGAAACAGGACGGTACAGAAAGAGTGATTGCATATTTCAGTCAAACATGTTTAAGAGAAAATTAACAAATCGGAGCTCTATCACTTGAAAAAAATTGTAATCTTAAGGTGTAAACTATGCGAGTTATTTTTCTTTCTTAGTCGCAGGATTCACGTTCGCGCAGCACAAAACGCGATTTCGGACGAAGAGGACTTCCCTAGGGGCTTCGGTGAAATTATTTTGGATGCCTCACAGCCAGTCCAGCGGCTTATCTTACATGGAAGTCATTAACGACAGCACTTCAACCGTGCGGTCCTACATATATTTTTTTTTTTAAACCGCCTCGCCCACGATTTTTGAATCGTGGCTTTTTCGTGGGACAAAGGGCGAATGCCCTTAGCGGGGATTGGGAGCAGAAGTACTACGATACATCATTTTTTTTCGACCTTCCTCTCTCTTTCTGAAAAGAGAAAAAGAGCGCAAGATCTTAAGAGAAGAGGCAAGAGGATTCTGGCGTTCCCTTCATGCAGACGGGGGCGATGCTCGAGCGAGACTCGTCTTACGATGTAGCTTCGAGAAAAACTGAAGAGGAATCCTGGCCGGAAGGGAAAAAGGCCTCAAGAATAAACCTCGAGAGAAAAGTCGGACTTCAAGGAGACCAAAGGTCAGGAAAATTGTTGCAGCAGCACAATAGAGAGCAGGAAATTGGTCAGGAGGGAGTTTCGAATTTCTTTGAGAGGCCAACGTTCTTGAAAGAACCATAATTGTCGACGACAATTTAAGAGAAGGGGGGCAGTATTACGCATAGATCGCTCCTTATGAAGTCCTGAAAGTCACGTTGCTTAGCGACACGTGGCATTGTTATTTAACAAGATTTAACAGGTTTGGACGCGAGCCATCGCTACACTCGGACATATCTCTCGATCCGTTTATTTTCTCATCGATCGTGTGCTCTGATTTTTGTGTGCGTTCGCGCGTGCGAACATTGACAGGACGCCGTTGCGAAACGCAGAGATCACGTAACAGCGACGGAGACAGGAGGAATTCGCAACGATGCTGCGACAGCAGAGATTGTGCAACTCCAAGGGAGACTACATGGACTCTCCTTGAATCAGTTAAGTTCTTCCAATAATATTTTCGAACGCAAGCGTTGATTTGTCCGCCAGCATTGGCGAGAGTTCTGTCACGAATGTTGTTGATCGCGCCGATCTCGTTGCGAATGCTGGTGGCTAATCTTGCGAATGGCTTTGTCATGAATGCTAATCGAGCCGGAGCATTCGTCGCGAGTGTCTCTCTAACTTTACTGGCTCGCGAGCATCGCTAGTCATGTCGATCCGCTCCGCGTGGATGATGTCAGGAGCGCCGTCAATCATTTTGATTCGTCGATGTTACTTCATCGAACGAGTATTAAATTAAAGCTCGACACTTACGACGGAAGTGCGCCCTTACGTGAATTTTTCACACAATTTAATCTCATTGTTCGCGCAAACCGTTGGGAAGAGAAGACAAAGATTGCTGTCTTGGTATCGTGTTTACGGGATAAAGCACACACAGAGAGAGTATTCAAAATTTAGAGAATCTATTGTTCGATTTGAAATCGAAATTAGAAATGCGTTTCGGAAATTCGCAATCTTTACAAAATTACTATTCTCAATTCACGAACAGAAAGCAGAAATTTAGGGAAAATATCGCCTGTCTGTGTTCAGATATCGAGAGACTATCGCAGCTAGCATATCCAGAATATCCCGATTTAATTCGGGATAAAGTCGTGTGCGCATAATTTGTCTTCGCTCTTTCCGACGGCTTCGTAAAAAAGGCACTTCAAATGGATGGAGTGACATCATTAAGGATTACAATTGCAAAAGGGAAAGCAATTAAGTTCATTCAGAAAAATAATTTCCACCAAAAAGAAAATAATTTTAATTTTGAAAAAAAAGAAAGGAAATAATTACAATTGTTATAAGAAAAAGGAAAGTCAAGCTGAAAGTACAAATAAGGAAAAAGAGAGAGATAAAATAAATGGAAATAAAAGCGGAAAATTCATAAAAAACAAAAATTATGAAAAAGCCAGGAATAGGGATAACAAAGAGTGTTAGGAGTGTGGCAAAAAGGGTCACTTCCATTCGGAATATCCTGGCAAAACGGAAAACCAGGAATAGTCGAGCTCTGCAGGATAAACTCGACTGGAGTAGAAAATATTAAGCCGAATAAAGACTTGCTTAATGAATAATTTATATTTTATAATTTATATTTTATAGTAATACCAAAAATAAACAATGTTTGAATTGTTGTGATAATCATTGTACTAATCAATATTCTTACAGGATATGTTCTTGTAATATTACAAACAATATTCTGTTTATTGTTATTGTTTTGTGTTTGTGTCGCCTTGTATGGAAAGCTCGCCAAGGCGGGATGCTACCCCACTGTCGATAGAATTGCCAGAATTTTAAAAAAATATTCACCCCTCATGTTAGAAATTTTCGATTCAATGAATGAAAAATCACGATATTTCTTAAACCGTTGGTCTTAGCGCTTCGAGCGTTAATAACTTTCGTTAGAACTCGTGGGGTGTTATTCAGAACTAAAAATATTTCAATGATAAATAGTACTAAAATTACGAAAAATATTTATCAAGAACGCGCGCAAATCCTTAGTATAATAGTATACCAATATTTGAAATTACACCTTATCGAACAAATGTATGAATTTAAATGCTAATTGCAATATCGTGCATCTAGCGGAACAGTTATTCGTAAATTTTTCCAGTTCAATTATAAGTAAAAAGTGTCATTGTTGCAATTATGAACATTTGCGAAAAATGCCAGTAATAAGTATTAACATTAACATAATTTTACAAAACGGTCTTTTGGCACTGCAAAACGCTATACTGGTCACTAATTATGATAAAGCCTCAACATGCAAGAAGTGCCACGAAAGTGTTCTCGAAAAGTGAATCTTTCAATCGCATTTACTTGTAGATGTAGATTGTAGTGTCTTTACGGATGGACAATATGTTGCTTCCGTATCGATATTTGTATTGGTATCGAGAAAAAGAGTGCGGCACTTGGATCTATACCCAAAAAATTGAATATGAATGATAACATTATAGCTGGTGCAGTATCATACATCAATAGCGACAGAAATAACGGGCATTATACAGCATTCATATATGATATCGCTCAATCATATTTATATGATGATATGATGACTAAGCGGAAAATAGCATCAGATGATGAAGAAATAGCACCACATTTAATCGTATGCCATAGGTAGGTACACAGAATTGAAATATACAATTATATACAAGACAGTTAAAAACATTTTTAACAAACTCAATATACTAGTTATCAATCAATTTGGTTAATGTGATTTCAATCACGTCTACATCGTTGATTCCGAGTTACGCCGAGAGCAGGACACACACAAACACATACACTGGGAAAAAAACAAAATAAATACGTAGGAATCCATGAAAACCCGTGCAAAGAAAAATACGACAATAATTTTAGTAGGTTCGATTAAGTAGGTTAGGTAGGTAGGTAGGTTAAGTAGGTTAGTAAGTTCGATTAGAAAAATCTTTCAATATCATAGAGATATGTAAGTTTCGACATTTCTGATGACACTTCTAGCACCCCATGAGTCTAACGAAAGTTATTAACGCTCGAAGCGCTAGGACCAATGGTTTAAGAGATATTGCGATTTTTCGTTTGTCGAAAATTTCTAACACTCGAGGGATGAACATTTTTTTAAAGTTTTGGCAAGTCTGTTGACACTTCTGAGTAGCACCCCACGAGTTCTAACGAAAATTATTAACGCTCGAAGTGCTACGGTTTAAGAGATATCATAATTTTTTGAATTTCTAATTCTCTCACTCTAAGGGACAAAATTTTTTTTAACATTACAGCAATTCTTTTGACAGTTCTGGATAGCACCCCAAGAGTTCTGTCAAAAGTTATTATCATTTAAAGCGCTAGGATTAATAGTTTAGAAGATATCGCGATTTTTCGTTTTGTGGAATTAGCACCCCAAATTTTTAATTTTTTTTTTATATATTAATTTGCCGGAACTATTCTTAATTTTGAGCAGGAACTCCAAAACTCTTCGGAGTGCATTCAAAACTGTGATCAAAATTTCATTTTTTGAAAAATGAGATGTCAACTTCATACTTTTCGAAAAAAAGTATATTGCGAGCAGTAACGAGACCAGCAAATCTCGCCGGAGATTCAGATAATTTTCGCGCACTGAATGCCCTCGTGGTATACTGAGAACGTGACAAAAGAGCGTTAAAACGCGACGGAATTTCGATATGGTTTGCACTTAATAATTCAAGAAGAAGCGTTACAAATGAATAGCGACAGATGATCCGTATTGATCGGGATCGGGAAGCGAACTGAACTTTCGCACGTGGAACGTGTGCGCAATCATCAACTTCTCGAGTGTCGCGCAAGGGGGAGTCGCATGCCATCTGAGTTAGACAGACTGATTAGAAGGAGCGAGATACACGTATATTTTGAACGAAATGTTGGTCGCATGATTAAACAGGAACGTCTCGGTGTCTATGAGCTGTTTACTTGCCATCCCTGAGAATACATTTAAATTAACGATGATGACAGAACAATCATGTTGATTAATGTAATTGTGATATTAATCAATGTTTTTTCAGAATGAATAAATTAAAAATGATTTAAATTTTTGTTATAAAGGCGAAGAAATCGATAAATGTATTATTAAGATTGATATGGGCTCTGATGTTTCTATTATAAACAATAATTTTGTTGAATCGGATAAATAAAAAATTAAAATAGATAATTGCAATATTAAATATCCTACGGGAGAATAAATTATAATTAAATATAAAACTTTAGTAAAAATTTGACTTGCGAAATATTTTGTAGAATTCCCGATGTTAATTGCCGAAATAAATGATAATAACTGCATTCTAGGTGTAGATTTTCTTAAATTACTCGGTTTACAGAAGATTTTTGATTTTATTTTTCTCAATTCAATTACCAAGAGTAATGTTGAATTCAATTGTTCTCGCATTGAAAGCATTACAACAATTTTGTCGAACTTGACATCCTTATTCGAAGGAAGTTCTCAATATTTAGATGAACTCGAAAAAGAAAGCTTTGTCATTTTTTTAAATGAATTTCGCAATGTATTTTTTAACGAAATTATTGCAGGAAATTGTAAAGTTGAACATGATTAAGATAAAGAATTCATCTCTCATTGCAATCTCCTCCTCGTATTCCGTTACAAATACAAATGGAAGTAAATGAAATTATTAAGGATATGAAAGATCAAGGAATTATCGATGAATCCACTAGTCCATGGACATCACCAGTGATTTTAGTAAAAAAGAATGATGGGACTATGAGATTTTGTGTGAATTTTCGAAAAATAAATGCTGTAACTATAAAAGATTTTTATCTTATTATTACTTATTATCTCGAATTGACGATATTCTCGATCAGTTATCAGGTAACATTTGGTTTATTACTTTAGACTTAAAAAGCGAATATTGGCAAATAAAAATTCGCCCGCAAGCTAGAGAGATAACGGCCTTTTCGGCAATGGTTTGGCAATTTAAGTTATGCCTTTCGGTCTATGTAATGCTCCTGCAATATTTGAATAATGGAATAAATTTAAAAAAACTAAAAAAAAACATCTCTATAAAATTTGCTTAATTTACCTTGATGATGTAATTATTTTTGGGAAAACTTTTGAAGAAATGATGTTAAATTGAACAGATTTTTTAACTTTTAAGAGAAGTAAATTAAAAAATTAATCCAAAGAAATATGTTTTTTTTTTAGCAAAGAGATTAAGTATTTAGGTTATGTGATAGCAGGAGGCATTAGTATAGATTCGGAAAAAATAATTGCTGTGAGGAACTGGCTGATTCCACAAAACAAAAAACATTTAAAAAGCTTTCTCGGATTTTGTTCTTATTACCATAAATTTGTGAAAGGATTTTCTTTGGCAAAATCACTTTATATGTTAACGGAAGATGAGACAAGATTTGTTTGGAAGGAAAAACATTAGGATTTGATGAATTAAAATAGGCCTTGACTTTTTCTTCGATTTTGGCATTTCCCAAAATAGAAGGGGAATATATTTTTGACATTGATGTATCGAATCAAAGAATTAGGGCAGTCCTATCATTAAAATAAAACGGCAAAGAAAAAGTGATTACATATTTTAGTTGAATCTTGAACAAAGCCGAAAAAATCTATTGTGTGAAACGACAGCATCGTACCATTTTAAATTATTTGGCGAGGTTTGTTTCTGAGAATCAGAAGGACTGATGATAGAACCGATGGATTCCATTATATTTGTTGGTGATCTTCCAAGCACGAAACAACTGGGATGACCCCAGCAGAACTGTATTCTGCTCAGAACCTTCGTCTGCCAATTGACTTGTTACATGGCAGCCCTCCTGAAACTGAGAAGGTTCTTTTGAAGGCTACATGGGAAAAGTGAAGAGGAAGTCGAAAGAGATTCATATAAGACAGCGGGTAGATATCAAATCCTCACAAATGAAAGTCAGGTATGATCAGAAAACCAGACAAATTTATTTCAAGGAAGGAAAAAAAGTTTGGCTATATAATCCTTGAAGAAGGAAACATAGAACTCCGAAGTTGCAGAATAATTGAGAAGGCCCATATTACATAGTAAAGAAATTAAGCGACATCGTATATTGTATTCATAAGTCGAATAAGCATAAAAATAAAGTTGTACATTCAGATAGGCTGACCTTATTTAGAAAGACATTTAAGAGAAACGAGCTAAAAAATGAAAGTTAACAAATCGGAGACCTATCACTTGAAAAGAATAACGCAATTTGTAATTTTAAGATGTAAGCTGCACGAATTATTTTTCTTCTCAGTTGTAGAGTTCACGTTTCGCGCGGCACATGACGCAGTTTCGGACGAAGAGGGCTCCCCCGAGGCTTCAGTGAAATCGTGCATTTTGGGTGTCTCACAACCAATTTAGTGGGCTCATCTTCGTAGAAGATGAAGAAGTTGGAGATCATCAACGAACGCGCTTCAATCGTGCGGATCTACATTATTTTTTTTAAGAAGACTGCCTCTCCTGCGGTTTTTGAACTAAGATTTTTCTGCAGGACGGAAGGCAAACGCTGAGGCAGGGATTGAGGGCAGAGGTAAAACCAAAATGGAATTTCCCCCCTCCCTCTTTCTGAAGAAGGAAGAACCAAGAGCAGAAGGCTTCAAAAAAAGAGGCAAGAGGATCCTGGAGTTCCCTTCATGAAGATGAAGAAATGCCCAAGCGGGTTTCTAGGAGGTTTAGCTACCCTCTGGGAAGGAACTCTGAAAAAAGGTCCTACTCGGAAGGGAGGAAAACTCAGGAGATGGAGGACCGGCCTATCCTTGGCTCTAGAAGGACCAGAGCTCTGGGAAACTGCTGCAGTAACACAGTAGGGAGCAAGAAAGCCCTGATCGAAAGCCCTGAATTCCTTAAGGAGGCCAACCCATTTCCATTCTTGGGAAAACTACAATTGTCGGGACGACAATTTAAGAAAAGCAGAACAGTACCGAGTCAACACCGTAGATCGTCACTCATGAAGTCCTGAAAGTCGCGTTGCTCAATGACTCTGTTATTTAACAAGATCGACAGATTTGGACGTGAGTTGTCGCTGCGCTCAGACGTATCTCCCGATTCGCTTATCCACTCATAGATTGTGTGTTCTGAGCTTTATGTGTGTGTGTGTGTGTGTGTGCAATGTCATCTGTCAAAATGAACTGTAAAACGATTCGCGATCACACAGTCTCCAACTGATTGACACAATCAATATACGAAAAGATGCCTTTCGTGTCAAAAGATTAAAATTTTCTTCTAACAAATTTAAAAATTCGCGTTGCAGTATCCATAGCTTATCTTTACCGAGAAAAGACGCCAATTTATTCAAACTAGAAGCGAGAAATCTGAATGAACTCTGAATGAAATCTGAATCTAAACCGTAATTTTACATAATTTTTTTTTATCATTTTTAGTATTATCAACATGTTTAGTAAACGAGATATATTTTTCTTTAGTTATCAGTAAAAGATCAACGCATTCTTCATACTTGGTAATTTCCTTGATGACAAAATGCACGTCGTAATCCGTCGTAAGTTATGGAAAACTACGAGTATACAATGCGAATAATTTAGATTGCAATTTGAGTGGGGCCTCTGTATCGCCGGTTAAGTGGCAGTGATCGCGTTCCCGCGTATCGTCTGGTACGGTTTCTCGTACACGTGGCAATGCGTGGCGCTGTTAAATTTTTGCCAATCGTCTCGCGTGAAATCTATCATCTGGGTAGCCGAAATTATACACTGTGTGTCAAATTTCTAAGTTCTTCCGTCCTTATGTGAAAACGATAATCCGACAGTAAGCTGTCGTACGAATAATGCACATCCGATATTAAACACGTTATGATGATACGTATACATGATGATACGTATAGCCGATTCAAAATTCTTATCCGTCTCTTCCAATGCACATTCCAGATCAGCGTAGAGAACGAATGGGATGCGTTCCTTTCTGCAGTAATTGTCGAAACTCAGCCACTTATCGTCCTCGCTCAGTAGTTTGATCGCGCAGTTATTCAGTTTTCCACAGTCCTCGCTGTGGATCTCCAATTTAGCGCTCGAGCTGAAATAATGGAGGCATCTGAAAAACCACGTATTTATTAATAATAATAATAATATTATTATTATCATATCGCAGATTATCAGAAACAAGAACAGGAAATATTTCTGCAATAGGTATGTAATAGTAATAATAATAATATCTCTCGCAGAAATATTTCCTGTTCTTGTTTTTGATAATCTGCCATCTCACAAGGCGGGACAGGCCCTTGATCAGCGCAAAGTGTCCCGCGTTGTCATCCTCTACTGAAGAAAATATTGAATGCAATCCTGATTTGCTAATATCGCCAACACCAATACTTATACAAGAATATAATGTATCAAAAATTATACAGTTAAATCAGTTCAGATGGTACATGTTCATCATTTAAGTAAATTGAAACGAGTGAAAAAGATATTGTATAAGAAGAAAACCATCATTAAAAAACAGCGGAACAAAATAAATGAACTGTGTCGTATGAACATGTGGCAGGTAATTACATAGAATTTATTTACCGTACAAACGACTTTCTTTGATATGTAAAGCACAAACCTTCAGTATGTAAACAAGTATATTTTTTTACAATTACAACCTTATGCATGGACGTTCGTAATAAATCAATATATGTACAATTATGTAACGTCCATGCAGCATCTCTCGTGAAGACTACACGAAGTGTGTAGAAAAATACGAAATATTTTATTTTGGGAAATTACAAATATTTTATTTTGAATTTTTGTTAAAATCAGATCAATAAAAATTTAAAATTTTGTACATGTTGTTGTACTACTTGTTGAAATATTGCTTTACTAATTTATTGATAATTAGTTAGAATATCGCAAACATTAGAAGTATTATGTTGGGTTTTATATTACATTATATTATTAGTTACATATTAGCATAATTTTAATAATACGAATAATAGAATAAATAGATCATAAAGCATCATTTCACAAAATGATGTTTTAAGTATTTGATAAGTATTTTTTAAGAGAAATAAAACTTTTATAGTTTATATTATATTCGAAGAACATTACTATACTAATCTATATTAATAAATTAGAAAAATATATTTCCAAAAGAAGGATACAATAATTATATGCCAGAAGAAGAACACAAAATGACGATGGAATATATATATATATATATATATACAGGGTGTCCCGCGAAACTTCTCCAACTGCCCACAGGAAGGTAGATGGGATCGAAATAAACATAAAAGTCTTTTACCGTTTAGCGATATTTATAATAATAATCGAGATATTAATGTTTAATTTGTAATTATATTAATGAGAGCGATAGAAACGCTCGAAGTATAGCCCGGCCCACTTTTTCAAACAGATTGCGCCGTGGAGAAATAAGAGAGGAAGCGCGCTGTTGCTTAGCTATACTTCGAGCGGTCGGAGCATTTCTATTAGCACGCTTTTCTTAGTACAATTACAAACAATATCTCGATTATTATTACCGATGTGAACCTCGGAGCTCAACTTTATCAAAAATAAAAATTAATACTGCAGGCCATTTGAATTTCGTTTGTACTTGTTTGTACCGATCATTATTCCATTTGTACCTCAAACAGTTAAACAAAAAATGAAAAATAAAAAATGGCCAGCGCGCAACTTTAAGATTTTTTAATTTTATTTATGCCATTCGAAAGAGAATCGTTTATACCCGTTTGTATATCTCCTGCTTTCGTTTGTACCTCAAAAGGTTCGGAGATACGCGGTTCAATTTTTACGCGACTCCTATATAGCGAACTTAGCCAATTTTTAAGATATCGAAATGGCAACGGCATTCGAAAAAGAATCGTTTGTACTTGTTTGTACCTCAAAAGGTTCGGAGATACAACGATTTCAAAATTTCGAAAATGCAAGAGAGGAAATCAATCATTTTTAAAGATATCGAAATGGGACCAATGGCAATCAAAAGAGAATCGTTTGTACCGATTCTCTTGTACTGATTCGAAAGAGAATCGGTATAAACGATTCTCTTTTGATTGCCGTTGGTTCTATTTCTTTAAAAATGACTTCCTCTCTTGGTGCATTTATGAAATTTTGATCGCTGTATCTCCGGACCTTTTGAGATACAAACGAAAGGAGAAATACAAACGGGTACAAATGGGCAGTTGATACAATCGAACTTCTTTAACTTCGAATATTTTTTTTAACTTCATTAACTCTAAAATGTTTATATTTTGGATGTTTGTCCTAACCTTCTACCTCTATGACTCGAAACTCTCGATATTTTAAAAATATTTGTGATTCAAATTATTGGTATTTAATTTATAAAGGTTTGACTGTCCACTTTGTTTAAAACACAAGTTTCTGTTACATTCATCGCGTGTAATATCCTAGATATTTGTTAGTTTATTTGCATTGAAAACAACAACCAGTATGTTATATATATATTTATTTTAAAAAATATAGAGTTTTAAGTCTTTGTCCTAAGCTTAATTGTATTATTTGATTTGTATTTTAATAATAAATATTGATTTGTTAATGATTGTTCTTCAGAATTTAAAAAGTTTAAACTAAAAAATTATTTTGTGATAACATTAAAGAAATATATTGCAAATAAGGAATGTATTGTACATGAAAAATATATGATAGACTATATTTTATGTTACAAAATCCTACACTGATAATGTAATAGTTGGATTTTTTCCTGTAATGCATGTATTTAGTATGATTTTATAACTGTAGTTATATTTTATAACCGAAAAATAGATAACATGGTACAGTAGAGATAAAATGCATGTGTAATGATAGATATAATATTGTTATTTTTGTAGAAACTTGTATTTTTTTTAAGAAATTATTAATAATAGTTTATATTTAATAGGGACATCGATATGAAATAAAACAAAAAACTTTGGCAATATTGTACAAAATAATGGGAAAACGTGCACATACTTGCTTACGAGATATTTTTAACATATACCATCAGTACAAACATTACAATTAGCGCTCCAAAACATACCCATATGTCCTGAATTAAATCCTTTAATTCTGAAATATCTAAAGAATATTGCTTCAAGTATGTCGAAGAAAGATAGAATATGTATTTTTATGTGGGATAAGAAGTCCATACAATTCAAGATTTCTTATGATATCCATAAAGATATTATATGTGGACTTGAGGGGCAATAACCATACAGTAAAAATAGTCGATCACGCATTAGTGTTCATGTTATGCAATTTAAAATCTGGCTGGAAACCTTTCTTACAATTTTTGTAATAAACAAACGAATACAATTAATTCGTTGTATAAAAGAATCAAACAGATTAACAATGCAGGCTTCCACATTGTTGCTCCACCATTTGCCTCGTCAAATATAGCAGCAATAAAAAAATTGTTATTACGCACCAATATGAAGAGAAATTTTAAGAACAGACCACAAAATAACTAATAATACTGATACACACGCACGCACACACGCAAACACACACACGCATGCACACACACACACACGCATGCACACACACACACGCATGCACACACACACACGCATGCACACACACACACACACAAAATAATATATATTGTTGAAAATAATATACAATATAGCTTAAGCCAAAGTGTGTACTGTTAACAGGTCAAACTTTTGAAGTGGATTCTGTAGAAATTGTTTCATTATATGATCCGCCACATCTCATTAAAAGTATAAAACACAATTTATTAATGAAAAATTTTGCATTAATTAAAAAAACAATAAAGTAACAGAAATAGCATCGTGGGAAATTATTAAGACTGCATGATTAATGGATAAAAATATGAATACTATTATAGCCATAATTTTAAAAAATAACAAAGGAACATATAATTGAAAATAAAATTAAAAAGATTCATGTGAAACATGCAGTTCAAGTGTTAACTAGAGTGTTGGAACTGTAGCTAGTTTCATTGAAATATTAACAAAATCAAAATGTAAGTATAGTACTATTATAATTAGAAGAAAATAGATACAAATAGATACAAATAGTACTTTTTAAATTGATATATTTTTTGTTATATCAATATAATATATAAAAAATGGAAATTACATTCCACGACTGGTGCGCCACTTGCGCTATCCGGCGCTACTTTTAAACTCGTGGCCATCTCGATGCACTCGTTATTCCATAATGTCTGTTTATAAAAAGAAAAACGCGCTGTTGACTTTTGTCCCATAGATTGAAATGATAAGATCATTGTATTGGTTCGTCATATAATTTATTAAATTAAAATCAGTTTATCCGAAAAAACTTTCCATCTAATTATTTAAAAGAAGAAGAAAGCTGATGATTGCCTTCCAAAATCCTTCTAGAAAGACTCTCAAATCAAAGGATCTTT
>NW_012130071.1:514742-529873 GCF_000143395.1 Atta cephalotes | reverse complement strand
GTGTGTGTGTGTGTGTGTGTGTGTGTGTGTGTGTGTGTGTGTGTGTGTGTGTGTGTGTGTGTGTGTGTGTGTGTGTGTGTGTGTGTGTGTGTGTGTGTGTGTGTGTGTGTGTGTGTGTGTGTGTGTGTGTGTCATGTATTTATTATTATGTGTGAATGAGCGTGCATAGCAATGTCGTGGAGTATTTATAGGCCGTATTTTAATATACATTGCCAGTACTGAAAAACTATAATATATGTAACGTAAACTATATTAACGTAGACTTTCAGCACTTACAATGTGTATCAGAACACGGTATTTAGTTATTAAATAATGTAGTTACAAAATAATATTATTAATGTAAATGTATAAAATTGTATGTGAAATTCAAACAGCAAATAGCAAATTTGGTTAGGAAGTTGTAGAAAAATATACGTACTACAATAAATAAATCATAATACAGAAGAAATGAGATTTTTTTTAGAATTACCTTCATAATTCTATAAGTAATCGTAATAAGATTCCTTCTAATAACAAATTAATTGATAAATCATAATTTAATCTAGAATAATTAGGAATCCGCGCTATAATCGGTGCGCTTAAATTATTGGACGAATCTCAGTATATTGGAATGTATTTAAAACATAATTAAATACAAATATGTTTTGGCTAAATTCTAGCCCTTTTCAGCTTGACTATTTACATTCGAAAATACAACTGCATACATGGAACCCTCGATTATTTCCCAATAATTATCCATGTTGTATTTTCGAATGTAAAGCTGAAGAAGGTTAGAATTTAGCCGAAACGTATTTGTATTCATAATTATGTTTTAAATACATTCCAATATCAGACTGAGGTTCGTCCAGTAATTCAAACGCATCGATTACAATGCGGATTTCTAATTATCCTAGATTAAGTTATGGTTTATCAATTAATTTGTTATTAAAAGGAATCTTATTACGATTACTTACAGAACTTGATATACGCATGGCTGAAAAATGCGTCAATCACATAATACCTTTTTTAATTTTACATACTTATGGTTTCTATATTCTTAAGCTATTTAAAGACTAGATAAAATATAAAAAGATCCATTCAAAATACAAATTTCTAAAGGATTATATTGATAATGATATTGTACCGCCACATTTATATAGATATCAACTGAATCTTCATTTATATCAATGTAAATCAATATCTAAATTTAATAACATGATGAAGAAAAGCGTAAAAAGAATACTAATTTTAGAGTTGCATGACTCATTAATTATACTCAAACTCGTATTTTCCATCTTATTCGTGAAAGCTACTATTATTTATCCATTAATATAGTGCATAAATTCTTTCGGATGCAAAATTTCACTTTAAATCATGTTTTTTTACAATGAATCGAACCGAATTAACAAGAAAATTGAATGATTAGCTCATAAAAAATAACAATGTGAAATAAAAAATAGGAGAAATATGTTACCATATAGAATCCTCAATCTAATGAACTTCGGTCTATTTCTATACGTGCAATCACACCAAGCAATTCACAATCATATGAAATAAAAGTTAAATCTTTCACAGTTAACAATTATAGACCTTTATCTTCTTACAAATCTATTAGGAACAAATGATTCATAAATTTATCATCCATATCCATTCCTAATAACATCCAATGTTTATTACAACTTGGTAACAATTTTTCTATGCCTGTAATACGCATTACCTTATCCCGGAGTTAATAAAAAATATTGAATATAATCTCCAAAAATTACCAAAGGATAATTGTTATAGGAACAAAATTATTCCGTTATTCAATAATCTATCCTTGGTTAATAAAAGAAAATCTCTAGTTTATTTCTTCAAGAAAATGAAACAATTAGCTTCACAATTTTTAAAAAAGCATAAAAATATTTATTATGAAAGGTAATCTTACAGTAGTTTTAGATATTAATACATATATGGATAAAATGAAAGAATTACTTTATGACACTAATATATACTAATATATACTAATATATACTCGATAGTCAAAAAATCTCCCATTAGAATGATCACGAGTGATTTAAAAAATAACAAGATGGAAAGATGCTGAGTTCATATCCATTTCTATAAATTTCTTAATTGTACAGATGGATTAATACCGAGAGCATACGGTACTCCAAAGGTCGACTATCCTCTTAGAATTATAGTCTCATCAATATATAGATAAATTTACATAAATTTGCTACATAAAATAATAATTAAAAGTATTCCGAAAGTTAATAATCATGTGGAAAACAGTTATGACCTAGTTAACAAACTTAATAGCAAACATCTTAATGACATTGTATATTAATTGTATATTAATTTCATTGGACGTGATCTTACTGTTCACTAACATATCTATTGATTTAGCCTCAACAAGTAAAAAAATAGATGGGATTATATTTCAAGATATTGTAATATACCGAAAAAGGAGTTTCTTAAGGCAGTTGATTTGTGCTAATTCGATTTATTTTATCAAATCGATTTATTTAATCAAATTTTTAAATATTTGTCACACTTATGGGATCGCCTTTATTACCAATTACAGCGGATGTTGTTATACAGGATTTGGAGGAATGTGTATTGAGTAGTTTTAATTTTGACGACTTTTACTATAGATTTGTAGATGATATAATTATGGTAAGAAGTTTTAAGTAAATTCAATTCTTATCATAATAGAATTCAATTCATTTGTGAAATTGGCATCAATAGAATTAATTTTTTAGATTACCATTATAATTGAAAACAACATTATAAAGTTTGATTTATAAACCAATCTTTTCGGGGAGAGATCTCAATTACCACTCTCAGCCGCTCTTGTATAAAAAAGGCACAATTTTTGGAATGGTTGACAGAGTTATATTAATTTCACACCTAGATTTTCATAAGAGAAATTTCGATCACATTATTAAGATTCTTTTAGATAATGATTCTCCATTAAAATTTATTTTTGATATTATACGATTAAGAATTAAGACATTAATCAAAAGAAAGATAATCATAATAATAAAAAATCATCTGAAAATGCTGAGGATAAAATTACATGGTTTACAATTCCTTATATAGGTTCATTTTCGGAAAAATTTAAAAATTATAAGTGATTCTATTGTAAAGCTCTCATATTTCAGTTTTAATAAGTTGTGCACAATAATTAAAACACATAAAGATCCGATTCCTGTATATATGAGAAAAAATGTAATATACAGAATATCATGTAATGAGTGTGACGCTTCTTGTGTAGGACAGACCAGCAGACAATTAAAGAAAGATATCCGAACATAAAAATGACATTAATAGATCTAAACCGACTAACTCTGTGCTGTCTAAACATAGGAGGTGACACAATCATAATTTCAATTTGGATAAAGTGGAAATCCTAGACAATGAGAGAAATTATAGCAAGCGACTGATTTCCGAAATGATAAATATAAAATGACAAAAGAACAGAATCAATTTAAACACAGACACGGAATTATTGAGTCCTTGTATTGTTTTTTAACTTGACATTATTATGTACGACAGCGACAACAATGTTTGACTTTATAAACTTTCATGTATATTTATATTATAGTGTAACTTGAGACTCGCAACCGCTAAGATCGAGATTTTAGTAAAATATGATATTGATCGATATTATTATGATAATCATAGTGAATATTAGTAACACAATCTTGTCGAGGTTTCAAACTATATAATTATTTCTGCATGCATGCTTCTTGAGGTATCTGTTATTTTAATTATAATTTATATGTACTCTATGTATTCAGTGTTTTCATTAAGGTATGAATTTAAGGTCTCGATCCCCAAGAGATCATTCAGCGTATCAACTGGCCATGGATAATTATTGGGAGGTAATCGAGAGTTCCTGTGTGCAGTTGTACTTTCGAATGTAAATGATGTCAAGCTGAAGAAGGCTAGAATTTAGCCAAAACACTTGTATTCACAATTATGTTTTAAATACATTCCAATATACTGAGATTTGTCCAGTAATTTAAGCGTACCGATTACAGCGCGGATTCCTAATTGTCCTAGATTAAGTTTACCTTTATAATATTATAATCAATATAATTATAAAAAAATATATTAAAATTTATGAATTTCTAGATTTTAATTAATTAATTTAAAATTGCATTATTTAAGATAGAGATAAAAATCTTTAATAAGAAATATTTTTGCAATATTTTAAATTTCTAAGCAGTTAATTTTGTCATTTGCATTATTTAAGATTACATAAAAAGATTATGTATAAAATATATTTACTAAGTAAAAATATATATACAAGTATTTTATTTCTTAGTAAAATATTTTCTTATAGACTATCTTTTTATGCAATTTTAAATAAAGCAAATAATATAAATTAATTGCTCAGAAATTTATGATTTAGAATATTTATATAAGTCACATAGATTGGAATATAGCGCTAGCTCTCCACTCCTTGTCACGTGACCACTTTAGTTCGCCACTTCCGAATTCAGATGGTGGCGCTGAAAATGTTTCCTTCTTTTCAAGAGGAGAATTTGAACTCTCTGAGTTTTTATAAGTATATGTATATGTATATGCATACGCACATACGCAGCATCGCCGCAAAAAAAATAAATTTGCTCAATAAAAAACGGTAGAATTAGCGAAATGAAGCCATCACCAGAACGTTCTGCAGTTCTGCACATCTCATGGGAGGGCATCCGCAGAGTGCCGTCACATGCGATGTAATCTGCGTAAGCGTAACTGCATATTCTAGTAATTTTACTAGAATATAGTACATTATATTTTATTTACTAGGCCTATGTTCCAAAACTTCCTCTTTAAGGAAAATTTTACATGAAATATATATAATACACGTACCGTACTATAGCATAGATTAAAATCTTCCTCGGAGAGGAAACATAGCCTATTTGGAACATAGCCTAGAATATGCTATTCTGAAAGCTAGTATTCACATTGGATATTTCGCGGAAGATTAGAAAAATGCGACCAATTACTGATTAGAATTTCTGTTGTATACTCTAAGGCCGGAATCAGATTAGCATTGAAGAATGAGATTGAAGATTGAAAGATTGAAGTTTGATCAATCATAACAAAAGAAGCCAAAATTTTTTTGGCCCGTATTCGAGAACGCGCTTTTATATCTGAAATTTTATAGTATGCGCAACGTAAATTATAATATGTTAGCACATCTTCGTTGTAAGCGTGTTCTGAATACGGGCCTTTGTCTTCATTGTGAAATTTCAATCTTTAATTTTTAATCTCAATGCATAGTCTGATTCCAGTCTAACAGAAATGCTAAACAAATTTACGATTTGATTTTCGTAACCTACGCATCTCGAAAAGTATCTTATGGGGAACTCCGGCATCTTTCCATCATGGTTATATGAGCGGATGATCGTCGCGCATGACGAACATTGCGCTGGTGTACCGGAGTTATTAGGCTTAGGTCGACGCGTTTTTGAAACGAAAGAATCTAGCAAAAAAAAGCGTCGCTGTACCCTGTAGTTCGAGATATTAAGTGTTAAAGTTAATGATTATTGAAGTTAGGAAATTTATCGCAGAGGCAAAACCAGATATATAATTGTATTGTTCCGCATGGGTTTCGACTGATTTTGACTTTCCACGCAATGTAAAAGGACGTACGACTTCTATAATTGTACTGTTGCAAAATCGAAATCCATGTGCATTTTTTCAGACAGAATAAGCTAAAATGAGTCAGAAATTGGATTCGACGCATGATTCCATCATGTTTAACAAAATAGTATAAGAAATTTACTAGATATAGACACAACAGAGATACCAACAGTGTCAGAACTGTGACTCAGTGGCAGAATGAAAGTCTACTAAATCGGAGGAGAGAACAGGTCTGGGATCGAGACGAGGAACGTCTTGATATTTTTTTTATTAGAATGCGTTCAAGAAATCTGGGTATTGATAAGGTGAGGTAAACTCTGGGTGCCCCAGAATGATCTAGACGAAAGAGTTTCTGAACGCCTTGGGTGATGCAATTGGGTGACCATTAAACATTGGTGAAAATTGAGAAATGCATGAAAGTAAGATCAATTGCTGTTACAATCATGAAAAAGAGATTGTATTTGTTTTAGAAGTCAATTATATATTGAACATAATGATCTAAAAATCTTTCAATAATTATGTAACTTAATCTTACTTTCATCAGGTACGTGATTTTATAGTGCGAAATGCGCATTGCGGGGCAACTTTTATCCAATTGAAAAATAGGTGACGATAGAGTGATCTTAGTCTTAGACGATAGATGATCTAAATCGTTTCTGAATGCTTTGGATAAATTATATCTGAAGTTTCTGAATGTCTGAGACTAGAGTACTCCAGAGTACCTAGGCGTAATTTCTGAACGCACCTTGTTGTCAATTGTTTATAATAGCGTAAAAAAAAATAACTATAGAAATATAACTATACAAAAACTGATGTTCAAGTAAAGCGATATGTCAGCGCAAATTATGCTTATGCAAATTACCATATGTGCCAGCATCTGCATGCAGATCGCACATATGTGGATAAGCGGATCACCAATCACAGAATCGTTTTCTTAAGCTTGCAACACAATATACAGTAGCGCAACTCTATTCATTATGTGAAGCCAAAATGTCTCAACTTGCGCATGCGCGTAGCACGACATTACATATAGTAACGTCATCTGAACTTTTCTCTCACTTATTCTTTGTCTTTTCGGACTTTCTTTTAACTATTGAAGTGTTTGTGTAGCAATTGGCGGTAACGACAGTATTAAATTCGTATGCTTTTATGTCGGTGATGTCTTGCAAATTGTTTTAGATATTGATAGTGAAATAAAAAAAGTAAAGTGAAGTAGATTATTGTGAAGTGGAGTGCAGTGAAGTGAAATAAAGTCAATGAAATGAAGTCAAATAAAAAGAATAAAAAAGAAATTATCCTTAAAGAGAATTATAGATATCTGTATATATATCGCACAGATATATATCGTACAGATTTTCAATTCTCTTGCAGAAAAGCTCTTCAATTCTTTTTGATCTTAGTTCTGTTTCAGATATAAAAAGAAAATAGATTGCATATCAAGAAAATGAGTGGAAAAAGAAGGACGGAATTTTCAAATTGTCTGAAAGATGGAGAAAGGTTGTAGAACAGATGGCATCTATATAATTTAATAAATGTATACTAAAATTTAAATCTTCTACGTTTCAATTTTCCTTCAAAATCGACACGAACTTTCTGGACAATATTTTCAGATTACTTATAGATATTTATTTTGCATGTTTATATTGTAACATATATATAATTATAATTAAATTTTTATGTTATGCGTTGCAAACAAAATATGATATTTATCTATACATTAGCATATTTAAAATCATATATTATCGATTTTGTAAACTGCGTATAGCAGTTTTTATATTTTATAATATTTATGATAAACAATTTCTTAATGTGTTTATATATTCTTTTTTTCTTTCTAGATCATAGATTGAGTATAGTTACAGTATGATCTAGTAAAAAAAAAACTTAAAAAAATAAAAAAATGCATAGATTATAAATTTTTTATCATATTAAAATTAAGTTCATCATTTTCTGTAATTATAAATTTGTATTGCCCCTTATATGCAAATATACATACACACATGACATACACATACACACACATATACATATAAATGTATATACATATATAAATTACATATATATATAATTTAATTTTATACTTTTTTATAATCAGATTTCTTTAATGTTTCAATAGATTAATCATCGATTAATTATCGATTTCATTTACGATGAAATTTTAAGGCGTAAGAATCGTCAGGACAATAATTCACTATGATTGTTAATTTCTTACGGCTTAATTTTTAATGTCTTCAAATCTCATTGTAACATTGCTTTAGAAAGATATTATTTGAACTATAGATAGGGTCTGGACGGTTTGGACAGGGTAGAAGAGTAAAGGCTGTCGCACACATCCATACCTTCCATAGCAGTAACATAAGACATAACGCAAGAATCAATCAATGAGAATTAAGAGTTCAAAAGAATTCTCGACTGTCATTGGCTTATTCTTATGGTACATCTTATGGTTACTATTACGGAAGGTATGTGCGACAGTCTAAAAGAGTAAGTGAGAGAGAAGTCTAGATGGCGTTATCGTAATGTCAACTTGCGCATGCGCGTTACGATTTTGGCTTCACCAACATCAAAAATGCTGACAAAGAATTGCGCTACTGTATACTGTGACCGTACCATTACAATTTGCGGAATGAATAAAAGTTGCAGATAACCTCAATATTATATGTCGATGTATATTACAATCATTTTCCATATAATGAGATGGTTACATATTGTTTTTCTTCTTCATTAATATGGACACAAACTGATAAGTAGCAGAATGTTAATGATTCGATAATTATAGTATATATAATAAAAAATAATTATAATCATAGTATATATAATAATAAAGTAAAAAAATATGAAAGTAGATATTAATCAGCAGCCTACAATTGCGTTTATTTTCTTTCTTCTATGCCCCATTGAGCAATAAATGCGGCAGCAGAATCAAGTTTCAGCCAATCATAAGATAGTACGTTGTACAATTATATTAAATATATTTTACTGCTAAAGAAGTTCTAATATTACCAATTTGTTATATATATTTTTACATTATTATATTTTTACAAAATACTATTTTTATTATTACATGTATTATAAATAAAAATTTTATATTATTCTGTGTGTTCCGCTTTCGTTATTTCGCTCCACGGGACATAAAGGATTTAGGAAAAGCGTAAGAAAGAAAACGAAATGGCTGTGATTCATTGAATTAATTCTGCGAGTTCCATTTCATTGTCAACGCTCCATAAGACGCCAGCCTAAAGGCATGAAAACGTTAGCAGTATGACTTTCAATAAGCGATACGATGTAACACAATTGGATCATTACATTCTTGTTGTTTGCCAATGTTAAATAAAGATGACATGATCACTGTGTCGCACTGTGTCGCTTGTTGGAAGGCACACATAGTTGAGCGGTTATCCCCACTTCGTGGTATGTTTCCCCTTTAAAATAACCGACAACAAAACGCCACTTGAGCCGCTAAAGTTTCGCTACTTTTCATTGGACTTAGCTATTTTGTGACACTAATCTTTCAAACTCTAATATCGTATATTTGTAAGCAACATGATGATAAAAAATATTTTACTTAAGAGACAAATTTAAAAAATAAATCTTTTCTTTTAAAAATTAATATTTTTTTACGTGAAAAATGGAAAAAGATATAACAATGAAATTTGAAAAAGTAAATTTGGATCAACTTCTGAAAGAAAAAGCAAAAAGAAATGTAGAAATTATAAAAAAAATTAAAATTCGAAAACAGAATGAAAGACATAAAATCTTATTTACGAATTACTGTATTTGGAATCTACTCAACGTAACAAAAAAAAATAAGGATAATTAATTCTAACCTCTCACATTTCGAAATTACTAAATTGCTAGCAATATGTCAATAGGGAAAAAATCAGGTTATTTTGATAAGCTCAAAAAGAGTTCGAAATGTATATATAAAATAAACAAAAAATAAATTTTATTTCTTTTTAAAATTGTAATAATTGTAATAATATTGAAAAATAATAAATTATATATATGTGAAATAAAAAATAATAAATAAAATTTTATTTATCTGTAATAAAACAATAGTGTAATTGTCATAAAATAATGAACTTATTGGGTTGTCTGGAAAGTTCGTGCCGTTGTTGAAGGAAAATTGAAACGCAGAAAATTTTAATTTAATAAATGTATACTAAAATTTAAATTTTAGTCGGCACGAATTTTCGGACAACCCAATATAATTTTTTAGTCACAAACTATTTAAAAACTTAAATTATTTCCTACAACTTTTCTGCCACTGCCTGCATGGCCATACTTTTGCTACTTCTATTAATACTTTCGTTAGAAAGTTACTGCTTTCTTAACATGCCATATTGTTTTATTCTTGATTGAAAATAATATCGTAGTATGTTTCTACAAATATTGTGACAATTTGGGATGGAAGTACCACACATATGTCAATCCATTTATAAAATATTCAAGTACATTTGTATGCTGAAATGAAAGTAGTTTAATCTCGCATTTCACGAAATATTATTTCCACTCTCAAAAATGGCTTCAAAACATTTTTCAGACATCATTATTTGATGTATATTGTTGTCATCTCCAGAAAACATGTTATATTCTTTCTTAATTACATTTAAGGGATACGATTCTGAGTGTTGCCATCTAAGCATTAAAACAAGCATCGCATTGATAGTATTTTTTACAGTAGTACAATACACTTCCTGCCATATTATATATGACTGCTGTTTCTCATTCATTCTATTATTTCTTTTATTTTGCAGTCTTCATCTGTGATTTGACGAATGGGTAGAGCAACCATTTCTAATAGATCCTACATTTGATTGAACCATTCGCTGTGTCTTCTCGGCAGTAATTTTTAAAAAGTCTGTAAAAGATTCTTCTTCCTCAAAATCATAATTTGATCCTCTTACAACTATGGAATATTGTGCTAAAATAATTACTTTTAAATTTTAAATAAATGCTATTGCATTTGGTACCAGTTGTCCTTGTCATATATTTGAAAATAAATTTTCAACACAATCTTGATTAACATAATCCGAAAGAAAAAAAAGCTTCCATGATCCTGTGTTACCAATTTCCATGTTGAGAAATAAATGATTTATTTTTTAGATGAGATTCAAAGCTTTATTATATGCAGTTTCGTTGGAACGACTCAAAGTGTATAATGTCTTGCTGTTATTAGTTCGAAAAAAGTATTTATTGTTTCGATAAACCATGCGATTGTTTTCAAATTATCATTTGCAATATCTGCTAATCTTTTAAATCCGACGTTTATGCGATATATTATAAAATACAATGAGTTAGATACTTTCATTTTTGCAAATTTGTTAGTATATATATTATCTTTTTTCAAGCGAAATTTTTAATTCAAATTTGAATTCAAAATAATAAAGACGTGCTTATAAGCCACAATATCCAAAATTTTTCTTCTTTCATTATATCTTTTGTATTTTTATTTTTTATTTTTTTTTAAGCATTGATTTTATTGCTTTGAAAATACGGGCTGCATCCGAAAAAAAAAAAAAATTGTGCACAACGAGTAGGATGTAGACTTGATACATTCATTTTGCGTTGCTTCAATATCAAAAGTCCTGCATATAAATATATTATTAGATTCCATATTACTTATTACAGCACATACATGTAATCCAATTGCTGCTTTGTTAATTATAGTACAAATAATATTTTTTAAAGCAAGTCCAATAGGACCAGCCTTATTTCTTTTAATTTCTTCTGATTTTTTGCGCAGTTAAGTAAAATGCAATCATTATCTTCAAACACAGAGTTAAATCAGCAAGCATAAATACCAACGCTTTATTGGCAATGCCAGAATAAGTTGGAAGTATACATTTACCAATCCACTTTTTGGTACTTGGATCAAGTTGTCTTTCATCCTCTTTAATAGTCATTTCATCTATAGTTAAACAGCAGCTTTATCACGTAAATTTTTTCCATAATTTTCAATAAATAAAAAATTTGATTCAATATATTATTTTCAAAAACAATACATTAAATATATTTTTTGTAAACTTCTGACAGATGGAATTAATGAATACTTTGCAACTAAATCTGAATAAGCTTTTGTTCACATTTTAGAAATTAGATCTTCCTTTATAGTTTCAAGATTCCATTTTAGCCCTCGTGTACGTTTTCTTTTGAATAATGCTTCTCTTTGATCAGATCTGAAAATAGAATCTATTTCAAAACAAGTAGTTTTTTTTTCAATCAACTCAATTCCGTTTTTAAATTCCATATTTTCGATTTAATGCGTAAGATTTATTGATAGAACATATCAAAATATCAATTTTTTTATCTTTTCTTGATATTGTTTTTTTAGTTTCATGATTAATTGCTTTTGCTTGTTTACGAAGTCAATCAAGTTCTTCTCAGACTTTGTTGCACAATAATAGATTGTTGTGAGATGCTTTGAGATTCAACTTAAGCAAAAAAAAAATTATGTATTTAAAAAATATTATATATACTTTATAAAAGTAAAAGAATTGAATATAAATGTTCGGCTAATAATGTAATAAAAAATAATGTAATAAAAAATTGTAATTATAAAATATTTCAAAAAATGATATACTAATATTTATCTCAACCGTAAGATTCGTAAAAGAAAAATCTGTATTCAATGAAGCTACCTTTAATTCTTCTGATGAAAGGTCAGAATTATTAACAGTCTGGAAAAGAAAGCATATAATACTTTTAAAAACTATTATTTTACAGAAAACCGAATAATAATTTTTAATAGAATGAAAGAATCTTGTTATTAAAAATCAAATAGTGTTCTCTTACAAGATTTCAACATATTTTAAATGGAAAAACTATAGTCATTAAATGTTTATTTGATAAGTTTTCCATTATTTTCCATAGGATCTCTTGGAAATGATTGCACTTGAGAAAGATTTTAAGCATATAAGCATATATTATAATTTAACTCAAAATGGAAATAAAATAAAAATAATGAAATTAATATTGTTAGAAATTATATACCTTATGCAAGAACCGCGTTATCCTTGAGTCTCTTTTTGCCATCTGCTTTCATTTTTTCAAAATTACATTGATCAAAATGTAACTGGAAATAAACAAAAGTATTTACAAATTTATATTATTAAGTCTTAAAAGCTTATTCGTATATTATATATATTATATATATAAAAGACACTTAAATAAATAATGAAAATAAAAATCTCATTCTAATCTGAACTAACCTCACATAACAAATGATTAAGTTATCTTAAAATTTCTTAAATTTTCTTTCCATTTGTCTTTTAAGTCATCATTCTTCGGAAAACTACGAATAAGAAGTCCTTGACCATATCTGGTTGAATATCCAGGTACAATACTTATAATATCTCATTTTCGCAAACAGAAATCACATTTAATGATACATATAAAAATATACCATTTAAACCAGATAGAATCGCGCGACTATTCGTAAAAACAATGGCGGAAGCAATCAGAAATTGTTACAGCGGTTGCGCTTCTCTGAAGGATTCTATACTCGTGGCTTCTACACACTAAATGCGGAAACGCTTGCCGCGCGGCAAAATGTGATGCGGCAAATAAATAATGTAGCAAATAAACTTACAGCTCCTAATGTGTTCATTGGCGTCTCATTTTGCCGCGCGGCAAGCGTTTCAGCATCCAATGTGCAGGAGCCATCAGACAGTGTACCGTGTTTCCAAGATTGGTGGTAAGCGAATTCATTCGGTGTATCGTGTTTCCATGGCTATGGTATAGTGCAAATTTTATGCATGAAGTGGGATTTTGCTATACCATCTCAAAAGGACGGTGTAGAGTCAATTTGACATTTAAAATTTGAAAATGGAAGTCAAGCGGGAACAGGATTTTAGCGCAATGATGTAGTATACCACTCTACTAGTATAGTGTAGCTGAGTGTAGCGCTTACACACAACTGGTGCGCTATAAGGCTGCATCCAATGTAAGACCTAGTGTAACCAAGAGAAACGCTATAAGAATAAGTTCAAAGTGCGTTTAAACTATTCAAAAAATTTTTCAAAATATTTTGTCAGTAACATTGCTGTCGGTAGTAAAAAGGTTAATTTTGTCCAATTCTATGGTCGTCTGCATCGTCTGCGAACTATTTTCAGGTTTAGTTGGATTTCTCCAAACTTCAAGCGGCAAAACGACGGTTTGTAGGGGATTATACAGAATAGGGAGAGTCATTAGTATTTTAACGTTGCGTGAAATTGCACCTTAAGGAATAAATGCCTGATTTCTATTCATATATGTACTTGATCGAAGTATACTGGTTGAAATTACTATTCCCAAACGTTTGTATTTCGTATGAAGAGTTTTGAAGTATAATTGAAAAGATTTGTGAGTCAATCAGTTAATTGTAATTAATTAATCATTTTTACATCATGTATTTAGTAAAAAATAACCAGAATATCAATCATGTAACTTTATTCCTAGGATGGAAAGTGAAAAATTAAAATTTTCTCCATTAATTTCAATGGTAAAAATTTTCATTTTTCACTCTCCATCCTAAGGATAAAGTTTCATGATTGATACCCAAGTGCAAAGGTGAATTAAACAACATTCTTACACAGATTCTTACACAGAATTTGTATGAAGAGTTATGAAATATCATTAAAAAGATTTGTGAGTCATCCATTTATAGCTTATAATTAACATAAAAATCATGAAATCGCCCGAAATATAGATTGAAGATGCTACGCTTCGAAAGTTCCGTCAGGCGCTATCGTCACAGTCTCTGTAGTATTTCGATATTGCTGGATATCAATCATGAAATTTTCCCTAGGATGGAAAGTGAAAAGTGAACATTTTTACCATTGAAGTTACTGGAAAAATTTTTTATTCTAGGAAAAAAGTTCATGATTAATACCTTGGGCATATTATGGAATTGTTTAGAATGGGTTCCGATCAGAATTATTTCGTTTTCCTATAATTTCATTAGAAAATACAAGAGAAATGTAGGAAATAATTGAATTATTTTAATCGGAACTTCCAAGCAATTTCATAATATGCCTAAGAATATCGAAATACTAAAGACTGAGGATGCCATCCCATATACGGAATCGGAACGATGGAACGGATTTCTTAGAAATCGATTCACTAGCATTCCGTTCCATAAGGGGCTCCACACAATAGAAGGAATAGGGAACAGAGAACAGAGAATAAGAATTTCGATCAGAAACTGTGTATTCTATTAGGTGTACAACTTTGCTTCCGCCGTTTTTTTTTCCGAAATTCGAGGCTTTATTGTAAAAACTGGTTATTACATTTATGATTCAAAGTATTGTCCATCGCTGGCCACTACTTTCTCCCATCTTTCGGGTAGCGTACGAATCCCGCGTCAAAAAAACTGGTCATCTTTTGAGGCTATCCACGAATCGATCCAATTTTTTACTCTTCATAAGACCGGAAGTGCTGGTCAGTCAAGCCGTGTGCCATTGATCGAAACAAGTGATAGTCAGAGGGAGCAACGTCTGGAGAATACGGGTGGGTGGGGTAGAACTTCCCATTTC
>NW_012130071.1:509321-511856 GCF_000143395.1 Atta cephalotes | reverse complement strand
GAGAGAGAGAGAGAGTCGTGAAGCTAACTGGAGTGAAGTCAAGCGATGATGATAAATGAAAGAGAATTGAAATTATGATGTAAGAATATAAGATGAAACATTTCCGTGAATGCAGAGTGAATTTTGGATAAAATTTGATTGATTGTTTCCAATATCGCCATTATCACGATGCTGTATCTTGCATCATGATTGGAATATTATTTTAAATATTTAAACTTCGCGCAAATCGGTCGAAAGTCGATTCTCTAGCAAACGAGAATTGAAATGGATTCAGATTTTCAGAAATATTGATTTACGAATGTTAAAATGAATGCTTTTCAATCCTGAATGCATTTTTATTCATTTAGGAATTGCATGGAGCATATCTCTCTCTATGCCAATCTAAAAATAATATTAACTTTTTCTGTGCATTGTGAATATTGTTCAATTCAAAATTTTGAATAGAAAATGCAGTTTTTTAATTGCATCTAATTGAATCTAATTAAATCCAATTGAATCCAATTAAATAAAAAAAAGTATTCGCTTTAAAATACGCATTCGGATAGAAAAAAATTTCAATCCATTTTAATCCATTCTCATCTGGGTCGTTGGTTTTGAGTTTTAAGCAAGAGGTACAATCCACTTAACGCTACAAATGCTTTTGACCAATCAGAAAGAATTTTATGAATTGATCTGCAATCAAATGCTTCGAAGCATTCTTTCAGGGTTAAATTTAAACTGTTCAATTTGGCTCACGAAGTTCATTGACGCGACTCGTAATTCGCTGCTAATTTCACGACGTCGGGAAACAAAATCGATCAAGGCTAAGCGAAACATACTTTGTATTACAGTAAATTTTATTAAATCTGAGTAGCGTTGGTGTTAGTCAGTACCGCGTTGCCCCTATCTTGCACCGTATCTACACAGTGTCTCGATAACATTTGCGATTTTTATTTTTCCCGTTCCACTGCACGGTTTACCATCATTCGAAATCGAGAAATCTCCGATTTCATATTAATATCTATCATGGTTTTATTAGTAAAATAAAATATATACTGAGATAAGAGAGACGCTGGAAGAACAATATAGTATTTTTTCGGGTGCTCGGTCGTCAAATACAAGATGGTTCACGAAATATATCATATTTGCTTTACATATTACACATTTATTTTTAATAAAACTGATACAGAACTGATATAGAATTAATTACTAAAGCTTAGAAAATTATCTCAAATAGACAATTCAATATAATCGCTGATTACAATTGTTTCACAATCTCTTGGAGATGTGCCCTTATATCATTACTTTCTGACATAAATCTTTAGACAAACAGTTGCACGATGTGGGCGGAAATGTCTCCGAGTCTACGCTAAATTTTCTGTTTTCGTAAAAAATAATTTTCCCCTTGTATTTTATGTCAATGGTGCGTTGTCCACAATCTCACTGATGTGTACGTCCAATTTCGATTCATGACGCTACATCTAATAGAATTTCCATAAAGTACAGATGAATCTGTTCACGTAATTAAAAAAATTTTTAAAATCAATATTTTACAAATATAGTAATAATTTTAATGAAATAATTAAATGGTATGATATTTCGTGTACCTTGTATCACACGGATCATCGCGTTTAATCGATTTACGCTGTACATTTACATCATTGAACAATTTGCCAAACTGCGCGAGTTATGCTCTGACGTATCACCACACAACTTTAGTAACTCGCATTGTTTTTAAAAATTCTCTTTTTCTTGTAATTTCCTTTAGTACCACTTTCTTCAAACTAATCAAAGGAGAGAAACATCAAAATAATGTCCATTTCTATCTTGTAGATTTTCTTTAATAATCTCGGTTGCTATGCCTACCTACTCACACAAATACATATACTCAAATACTGTACGTATATGTATACTTGCATACATGCAGGATTTGTTCATATCACTCTCATCTCTTTCACATGCAAAATAATTGAAGTGAATTAGTTATAAAAATCTGTGGATTTAACTTTCCTTCGTCTTTTTTTGATTCTAAGACTAAGAAAAAGATAAAGAGTAAATTAAATCGAAAAATTAAAGTCTCTAAATCTACATTGATTAAATGAACATTAAGACTTCAGTGATGGATCATGAATCTGGTCGATCTATTTGAACAGTCGACACAGTGTTAACGTAACCGTTGGAAATGCTCCAACTAATGCTTCGTGCCGGAAATTTTACGATTCCGCTCGATCGATTCAGGATGACATGATCGCCGGCAAGCGCATGCTTATAATATGTTGTATTAAATGTTAAACGATTGAACAATTGTAAGCATATATCCTCTTTGTTACAGCCTATTGACGTTTAGCTTTCGTCATAAATAACAGAGAGCATGTATATCTGGAGTAATGTTATGTTAACAAGTTTATTTTTATACAATTAGCTATCTATATACAGTATATCAATATGAATAGTCGCATTTTCTTTTAATTAACGTAATATTAAAGAGAAAAACCTCGTCTAATCTTGCATGATGGAATCTAAAATCTGGAATATCCTGTTTCTCTCTCTCTCTCT
>NW_012130071.1:503997-509301 GCF_000143395.1 Atta cephalotes | reverse complement strand
TTCTCTCTCTCTCTCTCTCTCTCTCTCTCTCTCTCTCTCTCTCTTTCTTGGGCTGCGGTCCACTTGTTTCTTCCAAATGTTCTGTACGTTTCGCTCCGATTAGTCCATTACTATTCCGAATGCTACAATTGCGTGAACACTCCAGCCAATCCATCTCCTGAGGTGAGGCAGTTGGACCAAAATGGGAACAAAAACGATGTAATCAGAGTTGCTAGGAGTGTTCAAAGCATCAAATGAACCAATCATGTCAGTGCTACAAATGCTTTGTAGCGTTTGAAGCGCTAAGTGAACCGCAGTTTTTATATATATATATATAAATTCTTATATTTTTAAAAATCATGACCTCGTAATAATTAAATCTTGGAATCTTGCATTACGCTTGCATAATATTCCTTGTTAAACTGGTATTCGTCCGATAATCGAAATTCTGTTTATGAGCTTCGGTATCGAAGAGACAGCTTCGGCGAGTATATCTATCAGATTTTCAGATAAAATTTGAATATAGATTCACGCTATTAAATTTTGTGACAATACAAATAATTGTAATTCACTGGGAACTATTCGATTACATGTATGTATTCGATATTCATAGGGCAATTAAATCCATAAATATGCTTTTCCTTTCGAAATTTATACTTTTGATTAGGATCGTAAATACATTAAACGCTTAATCTGTATTATGATGTACCGATCGTTTCGTGTTACTTTTAATTGAGAGCGAATAACGTGAATATTTAATTATTACATCGCATCGTCTTAAATGGCAAAAGTTATTTTCTAAAATCGGATTCGCAAAAAGAGTTATTTTTTCCCTCTTCTCTCTTTCTTTCTTTTAACATTATTTAAATGCGAAACGAAATAATTGTTTTATTCGGCGCGTATAATAGCGGACTTAATTTAGACGGTTGTTCCGTACGTGCTGAACATCACTCTGGTGGTATCTGTGTCGAGGGTGACATCCTCTGGTGACGCTAGATCAACCTTTATGGATCCAGAATTATTCCGTCTTCGCGTTATGCCACCGCCCCAATTTGACAGCGTCCAGTGGTAGGTTTCGCCTTCCCTCTCGGTGGTCGCAGCGGCGGTCTCCTGCGTTGTCTCGTTTTCCTTGTTTAGACCAGTGTCGATCGAGACCGATGACTGCGACGCGACGGAGTCGAAGCTGGAGTCGCCACCGCCACCTCTGTATCGACTCACATATTCCGTCGCCATCTCGCCGGGCGACTCCTCGATGGCTCGAAGGATGTTCTGACACAGTTCGGAGTCGAGCGGTATCGGATCTTCCGAATCGCGATTGTGTATGGTCATCGCTATGTGAGCCGGATGCGGAATCGGTAGAGGTATCACCAATTTCTCCGCACTATACGGATGAATTTGACGTTTCCACGGCTGCCACCGTCCCTCCGCGCTGTTCTCATTCGTCATCGTGCGTCTTCGAATTTTCGTTGATGTTAACAGGCCGTTAGTATCACTGCGAAGAATCATGTTTTATACGTGTTTTTTTTCCTTTCAGAAAATTATCATATAATTAAGAAGTAATTACCATCGTTTGTCAGATTTTCTGCTGTTGCTAGCTTGTTTAGCTCTCGGATTGAAAGCAGATACCTCGAGATATGGGCTGTGCACTTGGATATTCCCACGTGGTGCGTAAACAGCGCCGAGTAAATCGGGTCCATTAATGCCACCAAGCTCAGTACTGTGTACCATGTCCGTGTATCGTAACAAATCAACTCCCGGATGCGGTTCCAATCTGAATTTTGTATCAGAATCGTCGAGTGGTTGTAGAAAATCTAGACTGAAGATATCGGCATACATAAGCCCTGCCAAGCCCGCCCAGTCGCATATCCCTAAACCTTTGTTCTCCCAAAAGTCTTCCTCGTTTCCAGATAATCTCGCCAAAACGTGAGTGGGATAGAGACGTTCTAACATCAATGCGCCTTGTTGTATAACCACCTGCAATGTTATTTTAATTATATCGTAACTGGACTGCACGCACGTACGAATTTGTAATTAATTAAAATAATGCGATGTAGGATTTTTAGCAAATAATTACCTTTAAATCGAAAGTGGTTAATTTTATCTTACTCCGCACCGCAACACCGAGGCCTGTCTGCAAATTCTTTCTTCGTCGATCCAGCTTCTCGTGCAACACAGCGATTAGATCTTTGGCTTCTTTCTCAAGCGATTTATACGGATCCTTTGTCTTGGCTAGACTAGCAGCGAATGGACCAAAACAGGCTTCGACAAATTGAGTAAAATCTCTCTGCGGTTGAGTGATTAATCTTTCAGTTTCTTGTTGATAAGCCAGCAATTCATCCAGTTCTAATTTCGCTTCAAACGCGGCCAATGCTTGTTCCGCTCGTATCTAATGAGAATAATTTCAGTTAAATCTTATTCCTCAATTTATGATGCTCACACGTATAAAAGTGTAATACTCACTTGATAATAATAATCCGAAGCTAGTCCCGGTCCAGCTATTCTCTTTACGACAAAACTGTCGCTCGCTGGTATTCGACCTCTATTTTTGATCACTAAGTGGAACATAGCCGTATCCCAGAGCACTCTGACCCAATAACGTATCACAGCAACTACAAAATAGAAATTCTATATCGAACTTTCAGACCAAGTAAAAAATAATTATTCAAGGAACATAAAAGTCGACGCAAGATATTAGTGCAATAGTCTATTTATTCTTCACATATAACAATAATATAACAATAAGATAAACATTTCGACCTTAGATTAGATCATCTTCAATATCAGAACAAAAATTCTAAAATATCTATCTTTAGTCTTACATTATTTAACGCTAAATTTTACGTATACTTGTATGATGTTCTTGTAGTCTTATTTTTCAATATTAGTAGTGTTGGCAATCATTTCTCTCATTTCGTCCTATAAGATTATTATCTATCTTGTGTTTTTTTTTAATGTCTCTCACATAAGTCCCAATTTCTTTAAATTTGGATTTCTATAAATTAAGAAACATTAAAGATGTCAAATTCAATTTTTAGAAAAATCTGAACTGATAATACAACATAGATGTAATCTTATAGAACGAAAGGAATGATTGCCAACACTCTACTGGTATTGAAAAATGAGATTACAAGAACATCATACAAGTATATATAAAATTTATGTAATATTAAATAATATAAGACTAAAAATAGATATTTTATAATTTTTGTTCTAATACTGAAAATGACCTAATCTAATATAATGAAACATTTATCGTTATATTATCGTTATATATGAAGGATAAATAGACTATTGCAGTAATATCTCGCGTTGGCTATTATGCTACATGAATAATTATTTTATGTAAAATAGAATTATTTCGAATGTATTTTCTCGTTTCTCTCTTCTCTCGACAAAATTCTATATTTTATTTACTTGTAAGTATCACGAATGAGATGACTGGACATAGGGCAAGAGCTACGAATAACGCCGCTATCGGTTGCAGACAGCCTTGAATACCGATATTCCAGACTAATGCTTCCATCACCACGAAATATCGATTGCGATTCGGCTCAGGACTATCCAGATCCATCACGAGAGCCATGAACGCATGCAACGTCATTGTGACCAGAGGCATCCTGAAATAGCCAATAATAAGTTAAGTTCAATTACGTTCTACTCAAAGAAAACTAATTTAGTTAGTCAAACTAAACTAAAGATCCAATACACGAGGAACTAACCACAAGATCGCAGTAAAAGTGATAACCAGCGAACTAACGCTCGCCAGAACGCACACGATGGGAAACACGAATAGAATGATGAGTGTGCCTAATAGACCTTTTGCACCGTAGTTCCATAGCCTATTTAAATGTCTGGTCATACCTTTGCCGATGAATCCTAAAAAAATATTGTTAGAGTGTATTTTCCTGATATTAGAATCTAATAAATCTTGTAAAATCATTCACACGTAAGTGCAAAAAGGGCATATTCGATCAAGACTTCATATTTTTAATCATATTTCTTTTGCAAATTTATACAATTTCCAGTTCAAACTAATTGTGCGCCAATTATTTGTTAGAATTAAATTATTTGTGATTTACTACTATTCCGGTTTAAGGCTGTGTTCAAGACTGACAAATAATCGGTGATTTTTACCTGTATCTGGTTCAGTTTCAAAGTGCGTTCGACTTTTACTAATATGCCTCCACAGTGCTATTAGTCGAGAACAGAGAGTAGGCATTTGAGATGATTTTCTCGGAAACAATGTTCCATTTAGTTGACTCAATTCCAGGTCGGGTGTAAATGGTTGTATCAATAATAAAGCGCGGAAAGATACTGGACTACACCATGGTACGGCTACACCCAACAAGAACATTGCATTCCATGTCCAACACCATGTTCTGGCGATATAATTTATCCAGCGCCACATCGGCCATCTATTATACATTGTCGAAATCGTTAGAATACCGAGCACGAGAATTTTAATAATAGTTCGATCGATTGAGATACCTTGTTGTAGTTGTGTGTACAATTTCTCTTTCAACCAAAAAGACGGGTTGACTGGGATCAGCGCGAGGCGTCGTGATAGAAGTCGGAGTATTGCTCAGTACAGTAGGAATGATTTCGGACTGACCTTGAAAATTGCGTCTTATTATCCAGTTCTTTGGTAGCCAGATTTGGGTCGGCCATTGGAAAGTTCTCGTCGGGGTTTTCACCTTCCGCAGTTCTTTCAGGAGAACTGGTTCTCTCTGAAACAGAAAAATCCAAGTTTTTAACAAATTCCAAAATAAAATCCCAAGATTGGACATTAGATACCTCTTTCATGAAAGTTAAATCACGATTGAGAAAGTACACGGTCTGTGTGAGATTCTGATGGCTGCAGAGTGCAAGAGCTTCTTCGTGCGCACTCCATTCGCATTCTTCGATAAAATTCTCCTCGGCTTCACGCATGCGATCGCGCATCCATGGTTGTATCCGTGACAGGATCGGATGCTCGCTCTCGATGCGATATCGCAGAGATTCTTTGGTTTGCGATAGTTTCCGTTGCACGTTCTCTACCGCTCGGTGCATCAACACAATCGACTGTGCCTGTTGAACCAGCAACTGAGCAATGCCCTCACCTAGCGCAAGTATGTCAGGATGCGACAAGATATTTGAATACACTCTTTGCAAGTACTCGCGCATTACTGCTTCGTTAACTTCCTAAATCAATAAAATAAATATAATTTTAATTTATTTTATATACATTAATTTATCACTTTTATAAATGTGTGTGTGTGTGTGTGTGTGTGTGTGTGTGTGTGTGTGTGTGTGTGTGTGTGTGTGTGTGTGTGTGTGTGTGTGTGT
>NW_012130071.1:498528-501535 GCF_000143395.1 Atta cephalotes | reverse complement strand
TTATATATTATTATACTTATTAATTATAGTGTGTGTGTGTGTGTGTGTGTGTGTGTGTGTGTGTGTGTGTGTGTGTGTGTGTGTGTGTGTGTGTGTGTGTGTGTGTGTGTATGTGTGTATAATTTTAAGTATATCAATTTTTTAATTAAAAAGTATTTCTTACTCGTTCTATTTCATCGTCCGATTTCTTTTGTGCTCTCAATTCCGATATCAGTCTTTCTCTGAAGTGAAGGAACCAGCCTCTTGTCTCTCTCTCCAGAATCGCAACGAGCGTCGGTAAAGCTTTTCTGATTATGTCTCTGCTAAACAGCCTGAGATCAACCGCGGCCCCACCAGGTGTTCCAAATACAAAAGGAACTGAAACGGGCAACAGCTGGGATGATTCTCTTTCGACTTCGAATTTCTCCGTTGTCGCCCGACGAAGTTGCTTCCGTATAAATCCACAAAGGAGTTCCAAAGAATCCTCATATTCTGGCTACAGCGGCGATGTATATATCGAAGTAAAAACGACGATCATTTAGGTTTACAAAACAAAGATCGTATTTCTACCAAGTATTAATGAAAATAATAATCTTACCTTACAGACTAATTCCGCCACCAGATATCGGCAGCGTTCCTCTCTAATTTTAGCATCTAGATTGTGTGCCTGGAGCGACGGTACACCGATTATAATGTCTGTAAGATACATATAAATGTATATGTATATAGAGCATATATAGATTTATGCAGTGTTGATAATGCAGATGTACGGCTTAGATGTCACATTTAAGCGCGCGAAGGGCACAAACTGCTCACCGAGAAGTCGTAACAGCCCTGTTAACAAGGCTTTAAGAGATTGTGAGACACTGAAGCAATGGGAAATTAATCTAGCCTTTGCCGTTACAACGAGAAACCTAGTCGCCAGGGCGAGATCTGTGAGTAACGCATCCCGCCGTCTGTCTCGGCCGCGTTGTAGAAGACCGCTCAATCGCCATCGATGAGTCTGCCCGGCGAAGTTGATCGAGTCTACTTCGAACTCTCTGTAAGAAGAATCATCGGTCAGCCGCGCGATAAAATTTCTCTCGCGTGATTTTGCGACGGCCACAATCATACAAAGCGCCATGTCCTAAAGAAAAACAGTTCAAAATGATAAGAATGTAACAAATACAGGTACCGTTCTCCCTTTCCATTATAAAACGTTTTATACAGTGACGGGTAAAATGTCTACTTGTATTCTATTTCACGGGGAATACTTATTTCGATAGCATTGCTGCTAGTCCGTGCTGAATTACACTTCGACTAATCCTATAGTCGCTAAAGCTCACGGTTTTTTTTTTCTTTACAGCGTTTTTATGTACAAGCCAAACTTAAAAAAAAACTAAGGATAAACAACAGTTGGGAATATACAGTTTGTACAAATTAAGTGCCATGCGACAATGAATACACACGTTGTGAAAAGATGTTATATCAATCTCCAATTCCAGTGGCGCAAAAGAGTTATATGATAATATGCATTTATCTCGTTAACGCTCCGCAAATGATTCATCGGGCGTTTAAATTAAATGAGTTAATGACGGTGCAAATGAAAGATCATGCTGTGAACGTGACATCGTTCCCGCGCGAGGGAAGTTAGCCGGGTTAGTCAATCCCGAGGTTGTTGTACAAATTTACCTAATCGACCTAATTGCATAAACGTTTAACACATTGTTTTTATTTTTTTAAACACTGTCGCTTAAGTGTATCACACGTACCCGCATCTTCGAATGCTCTCCAACTGAGTGGCATTCAGCTTCTTCGGCTTTCCATATTTATCCTTGTGCAAGCTTTACAGAAATCGTTAGAATATATCAGACACACACACGCACTTGAGGCGAAGGATCGCCTTTATTTATTCTTCGTAGAGAGATTCCGCGTCTAATTCATCGAAAACGTAAGCTGGACATCAATACGCTTCCAAGATTCACGTCTTTATCGCGGTATCATCGCTTTCTAGATTTCGACAGATTCAACGCGGGTATATGTATATTCATTCATTACGGCTATTTATATTAATCTCTCTTCTCTATTTTTTTCTTTTTTCTACTGCCTAACTACTGCCGCTACATATAATAACTAGCTAAAATCACGTCAAATGAGTAAAGAAGAAATTGACATACCCACTACGTCCACATAAGGAACACCTACCCTCGCTCTCTGATGCTCTCCAGTTGTTTGTTGGTCAGTCTTCTAGGCTCACCCTTGCTGTCCACGGCAACAGCGTCCAGCTCATCAAAGCTGGGCGCCACGAAGAGATCCCTTAGATGATATTTCTTTCGTACCAACGTATCCTCGCCTTCTGTGCATGAAGATAATGACGGGGGCAGAACGACAGGGAACGTTCGCCAATGATAGAGAAATTGCTGGGCGACCTCCTTGATGTTGTGTACCAACGCTTCGACCTCCGCTGGAGCGCCTCGCAAATGCGACGTGTCGAATTCCACCGGTTCTTTCTAAAGAACGATCATCGTACAGTTTTTCATAGATTCATAATAATTTTCATAGATTCATAATAATTTTCATTTTATAAATTTTATTAATTAATATTTTAACTTCTATCTTATTTGAATTTTATTCGTATTTCATTTTTTATGACGATAAGATTTAGAAGCATCGCTAATTAATATTGACGCTTTTGGTTGGCTGTTGCAAAGCATTGCGACTAGGCGATAGTGTATGCGTGCGCGCGCGCGCGCGCAATTTATTGTAGACCACGCTTAGAATAAAGAATATTTTTTGTTGGCCTAATAATGCACTGAGAGAAATGATTTTGTTATAGGAACAAATCAAGGGAAAGCAAATGTGATATTTGTTAAAAAAACAATCTATTTATTATTACAAATTAATTCGTCAATGTAATAAATAATCAATAGTATCGCTGGCAAATAAAAGGCTCATATATATATATATATATATATATATATATATATATATATAATAAGTATANAGACTATAACTACTAAATAAGTAAGGTAATATATACTATNTAGTA
>NW_012130071.1:495851-498508 GCF_000143395.1 Atta cephalotes | reverse complement strand
GTCTAGGTACGTAACGTAAAAGTACGTAACTATATATATATATATATATATATATATATATATATATATATATATATATATTAAAAGTTATAGACGCAAAGTCTCAAATCGTAAGGAATTGATCAATTCTAGTCAAGTATTCTCCCTATATTAGACTGTGCTTGGTGGGTTTTCTACGACTTCAGATTCCACGATTATTTACGAATTTTATGCAAACGAGCCTAAAGTCTATCCAAAAAATAGATTCTAAATGGTTTGCTTCTGTTGTTAATAATTGGTTGGTATAGCAGACTATCAGCAATTACAGCAACAAAATTTGTTGTCACATATTTACTGATCACCGGTTAAAAGTACTGGTGGCTTGTTAAGTTAACAAAATCCTTTCTCTCAGTGCGAATCGCTCTTTAAAGCAATTAAGCAATGAAATATGTATTTTTCAAAAATAAAGACGTTTTTAAATTTCTTCAAAATGAAAGAATTATAACTCGATGAAACAGACTGATAAAACGAAAAGTGTGTTACTTGGATTACATCGCTACATCCAAGATGTTTGATGATTTGACGCAGGATAGACATATCAGTATGATCAATTTTACATTACCTCGGGCTGGACTCCATCTGCATTCTCTCGATGGTACGGCTGCTGTGGATAGACTTGATGATTCGGTCCCGTGTTGACGGAGTTGGCGGAAGCTGAGTTTAAATTGTGGGGCATCTCGCGCGTGAAAAGCGTGCGCGGTGGCTGGGGTCAGCTGCCCCGTATATCGACTATCTCCTCATATACCATGCTGCTGGTGGCGACCATTTATCATTCCACTCTGCATATCAAACATCGTTTGAGAATAGATCTTTCTTCTTAAGAAATACAGACGATTACACGTTTGCAATATTTCAGGGATTGGGGCTAAAGCTCGTTTTTAAAAGAGAAAAATAATTTTATATAAACGTCGTTTTTCTTTTTCTTTTCTTTTTTATCGAAAATATGAGAATGATATAAAAAATTAGAGATGTAAAGACAAATATTATACATCTACAAGTAAGTGTGTTTGTACAGAATATTTGAATATCTACAGATTCCCTCGATGCAGCATTTCGAACCACAACGAAAAAGAGAGAGAGAAAATTCAAAAGAAAATAGAATTTTTTAAAAGAAAGAAAATAGAATAGAGCAAATAGAAATGATAAAAATATCCGGAGCATGAGGAACGACTCGCGTTGTCATTCATTGCATGAGGCGTTGTGACGACAGACTTTGACTGAATGCGCGAGATCTATTAACCGATTATGTCCTATTAAACGTTTAAGATTCTGAACATTCCACTCTTCTTGCCGCCGCATGTATGCTTCGAATTACATCCGCTCTCTCCCTCTCAACGGTTTACGTTGTCGCCGTCACATTTTTCCTCCCCGCCTTTTATGTAAAATATACGATATTATATCCCTGCGTGAATCGCTCGCGGAACGCAACGCAAAAATTCTTTCGGAAACATTTCCCAAGGCGCGAGTAGATTCTGTAAAAATACAAATAAATGATTGAAAAATACCGCGGTTGTCCAATTAACTAACACCTTTAAACTTAGTTCCACTTTTCCAAAAATTTGTAAAAATAATAATAAGAGTTCCGATTGCCTCCCAAAGAGTATATAATCTAAGAAAAAAGTTAAATCAAGAGATAACTAGTTTAGTAATTTGCCTAAATTCGCCATATGCAAGAGTCAAGGCAAGCGCGAATTTTAGATATAACATTTAAAAATAAACAAATAGCACAAAAGTGTTAAGTCCACTTTAGACGATCTATAATTCGCGACTAAATTCAAGAACTAAATTTTACATATTATTTTCTGTGTCACATATCCTAAATATAAATGTGTATCCTAATGTCCTAATACACTATATTTTTTACATGTGCATTTTACTTCTTCAAATGTTTTCTATGTTACACGACAATCAAAATTATAAATAGATTTCTATTTTGTCAAATATATAGAACTTTATAGAACGTATAAAGTGAACTACATTAATATTAGGTATCTAATCAATGATAGTGCCATTTTCTTCTTTTGACTAATTGATATCGTTAGTAAATATGTCATCAGTAAATATATAGGGGTTTTTAAAAAAAACTCATTATTGGGTTTTATTGAATTTTTTAGGGTTTTAACTGGGTTTTTCCGAGTTTAAAAAAATGCATTTTTTATAATCCACTAATAATTAACCAGGTTCGCTATTTAATATTAGGTGGGAAAAAGTTCGTTTTAGCGTTTTTTTTAATGCATCTAACGGGAAAAACGCCATAAACTTTTTCCCATACCTAATAGATAATATAATAGATAATTATATTATGAACTAATTATATAATTATATTAATTATATTATATAATTATAATTATATTATATTATGAACTAATTTTAATTTATTTAATTTTATTTATTGATTAATATAATATACACACGCACACGCACACACACACACACACACACACACACACACACACACACACACACACACACACACACACACACACACACACACACACACACACACACACACACACACACACACTACTACACACTACTATATACGTACGTACGTAACGTAACTACTACTTACTACTACGTAACTAACGTACGTACTACGTAACGTACTTACGTACGTT
>NW_012130071.1:476709-495831 GCF_000143395.1 Atta cephalotes | reverse complement strand
GTACTATACTTATACTACTTANATACTAGTAATAGTATATTAGTATAGTATATATATATATATATATATATATATATATATATATATATATATTATTATTATTATTATATATATATATATACACACTACACACACACACACACACACACACACACACACACACACACACACACACACACACACACACACACACACACACATACACACACACACACACACACACACACACACACATACACACACATATCTGCGTAAGAAGCATTCCATGCCAAATCGATCAGATCAATCTTTGAGCCCGATCATTTTTTATTCAATTCATTTTTTTTTTGACAAAAAATAATTCCACGTGTGAAGTTTTAAGTGAGGAGTACACTTTGACTAGAGTCCCTAGAAAAATAGAGTCTGGCCATACCCTCAAAATGTCAGATAAAAGTGATGGGAAGATATGTTCTCAGTGTTCTTACACTTTACACTTTTGTATTTAAAAGTTAATTCCATGAGCATGAATCGGAACGGACGTGTTTATCTTGTTTTAAGTGAGGAGTACACTTTGACTAGAGTCTCTAGAAAAACAGAGTCTGGCCATACCCTCAAAATGTCAGATAAAAGTGGTGAAGATATGTTCTTAGTGTTCTTACACTTTACACTTTTGTATTTAAAAGTTAATTCCATGAGCATGAATCGGAACGGACGTGTTTATCTTGGATGTTGCATCATTCAATTTTTGTTAAATCTGCCGGGCTTTTTTATTTTGATTTCGTTTTTATTATTCTCTCATCGGCGCCTTTCTCAATGTAATTTTATACACTTTTTTATGAATAAATGCAAGATGTAAGTTGTTCTAGAATTAAAAATTGCTAATTTATTATTAAAAATATAGAAACGTTTCAAGTTTCCAGTAAGTTTAGAATGCATATTTCTTGTGAACGCAAATATTTAAAAAAACATACTGCAATAAAACTATGGCGATGCACTCCATCAAATAATGTTACCGTTTTAAATTTATATTTTATTTGAAATATATGTTTTCATTTGAAATTTTATATTTTTATTAAACAGATTGTATTATATTTCTTTATAATTATATTATTTCTTTATAATTATAATATTCCTCTGATTATAATATGAAATATATCAATAAAAAATATTTTGCATTATTTCATGCCTATGGATATTTTCCAACACATACACAGATAATACAGTGTAACACTGTGTTTTACACAAAGTCTTTCAACTATAATACAGTGTTGCTCGACACAATAAAAAGCTAAGTACGAGCGTGTAAAGTATGTCAATGTTACCAACTTTTCAAAAAGTTATTTGGTCGTCTTTATTTTGTAATAAAACCTTCAAAAATTGTCAATTCTGAAAAAATTATAATTTAATAAAAATCTCTCTAAATAAAAATTATAAATATTATTGATATGCTATTATTGATCTATTATTGATATGCTAAATATAATTATAAGAATAGAATGGAAGATGCATTCTGGTGTTACACTATGAAACTAAACTGCATTCCAAGAAGTACTTATATAGTGGAACACAGTGTAGTGTTTCTGTCCTAGTTGGAAAACAGCCTATAATATTTCAATAAGTGCGCTATTTCCTTGTGTGATTCGTACTGTGCCATAGTGAGGGCAAACTAATATGAGCTAATCGAAAACATGAGGTCAGACTCTGTTTTTTTAGGAGGACTCTAACTTTAATTAGCCTGAAAAATGAAGATTTTTTTGAGCGTGGATTGCGGGAAAAGTATAAATACGATCCATTTGTAATTTGATACTTTATGGGCCTTTAATACATATATTAAACTTGTTGTAAATTTTATTGAGAAATATTGATCTTGCGAGGAAATACAATTTACGTAAAATGTGATTGTGCGTGCACGAGTAAACACGTATGTATATACGATTTTGATTATTCTGAAACAAAAAATTCAATATAATTTCATAAATTATAACGTACTTCCTATCATCTGATCGATGACTTTGTTGATAACATTTTTAATTTCCAAAATACAATAACATTTATAATATCCAAAAATGTGTCAAAAGTTCAAGCATGTTTATTTCCGTCAATTAAAAAAAAAAATTGGAAAAAAGCTAGACAATAGGAAGTACATTATAATTTATAAAACTGTTTGGATTTTTTTGTTTTAGAATAATCAAAATGACTGAATCGTGTACACCATTTACCGTGCATTTATTACACGTACAATTACGTTTTACGTGCATTTTCTCAATATTCCTCAATATTTCTCAATAAAATTTGCAATATAAGTTCAATGTATGTATTAATAAAATGCCAAATTACAAGTGGTCAATGTATGAGCGTGTATACGATATTAAAGATAATATTAGGTGTGGGAAAAAGTTCGTGGCGTTTTTCCCATTACATCTAAGGGTGCTTGATACGATTATAAGGGCTCCTACAGACGAGCGACTTTGTAGCGCCACATCGAAAACGCTAACCCGTTCATACGAAACTACGGAGAAAAGTGTCATGAATATGTTCACTTTTCTGTAGCGCTACAGAATATAACTGTATGAATATAGCGTATGAACGGATCAACGTTTCGATTGTGGCGCTGCAAAATCGCTCATCTGTAAAAGCCCTTATAATCATATCAAGTTTGTTAAAAAAGCATTTCAAGGATAAAATTCTATACTTTACTGTGCTGCGATATCTGATTTACACCGCCGCAAGCTCAACTTTCAATCATCAATTCTGCACCTTTTCATTTTGTCATCCACCATTTTGAAAAGAATGTCCAAGCATAATTGTTATTCAAATATTCTTAAAGTGAATACTTAGAATTTTATTTTGCATTTTTAATTTTATTCACGTTTTTATACATTATTTATTTTTCTACATTATTTACCAAGTTATGTCATTTGAAGTTTGGTAAAGTTTTTCTTAGTTTCAATATACCACTTTTTTTTACAAGTGAGTATAGCAACATAATTATATACATAATTATAAATAGCAACAATTTTTCTCTCAGTGCAGAAATGTACTTTTGTCAAAACAGATCGGACGACATCGTGATAAAACGTGCGTCGATACATATAGTAATGACTATACATATAGATGATAATCAAGGTTCAGTAAAAAACTGACGCGACTTAAAATAAAAAATATAAAATAGATTTCGAAAACTTAAGTCATCTGCGGCACCCGATGTTTATTTTCCTGCTGGATTAGAATCTTGCCATCATATTAATTGCGATGCTGTCAATGTTAGTATCACAGCTAATAAGAGGGCAAGATTCTAATCCAGCTATAAGCAATCCAGTAGGAAAACAAGTATCGTGTGTCGCAAACTTTACTAAAATATTAAATAATAAATAAGTCAGAAGAAGTTATTTTAAATAATAAATACTAAACTCTTATTTTTTAATTTGAAATGGGGGTGTTTCAAAATTTGCGCGAAGTACAAAACGTGATACTTTATGTTAAAAGAAACAACTTAGAAACTCCTTTTGCAAAATTGCGTCTGACAAGTAATTTTTGCAGGAGAGCAGGTTTAAGTTGTACAAGTAAACGTAAAAATTATTTATCGAATGTAGTTTTACTATAGAAAAAAGATTGTTTTAGCACAAAAAATAACTTTTTCCTTTAGCAAAATTGCGTTTGATAAATAGTTTTGGCAATAGAGCAGGTTGAAGTCAACAAATAAGCACAAAAATTATTTATCAGACGCAATTTCGTTGAAGGAAAAAGTTATTTATTTTAGCATAAAATATCACGTCTTGTATTTCACGGGTACGAATTTTGAAACACCCTGCATATTTTAAATAACTTTATTTTAAATATGACCGAACCTAGTAATAACTATATTATATAAGTTTTACATAGCGGTTATAAACATCTAGATCGTGGTTATAGAAAATCAAGACAAGTCAAAATACATTTATTTTATTAATTATTCAAAATAATCTTCTGTTAATTGAATATAACATGCGTTTTTAAGTCTTTCATGGCCATGGAGAAGTCTTTCTTCGATGAATTTCAGTTGCCGCGGTCAGTCTGAACGTCTGTTATTTCATCAAAATGCCGATCTTTCAGCTTGAGTATTTTACTCAAGAAAATTTTTATCTCTTCTGATTATCTCTAACAAATCTTTACAAGAAACAACATGCTCAGGTTGTTCCCACGTCAAGGAATAAAGAACAAATCATACGCAAAGTTTTCTTTTTTTCGTGTAAGATTCATAATACAACTGTACTTTGGTATATGTAACTGTTCGCTAATCATGCGACTCGATCTTCTTTCAGCAGTTTGACAGCGTTGATATTGTTTCTTCGAATCGAGCAGCGTTCATCTTCTATCGATTCTTTGCAATTACAAAAAATAACCATACCACTCAAATACCACTGTACGTTTTAAAAAATCCTATTTTGCAACATTGATAAAGCATCAATCGCCGAAATATTGGTTTTAAAACAAAATTTTATCGTGACACGTTGTTCTTTACATGTATTTATTTTGCAATTTGTGACACTATTTAAAACACTGTTTACACAAACCACTTGTTCTCTACTTGAACTGATCATATAGAACTGAAACTTCACACAGAGGTCGCTAATTGTAAGAGATACCACATACATGGTTCAAGTACGATCAATAAATCGCGCCATTAGTATTGTCATAAAAAAATCAGTCAGTTTATGGACAGCATTATATTTCATATAGAATTAATGTTAATATAATCACAGACTTCTAAACAGACTGCCGACTTCGCCTCCATATTTGAAGACAGCTCTGGCCAGTGCCATATTTGTGTTCACTCTCACATAATAATAGATAAATCACACAAATGATAATACGTTAATGTTCACATCAATTTACGCGATACTCACAGACAGAACGCATACGGGAACTAAACAAGGGTAGCTCGGAATCAGGTTCATCTTTTTCTATCGCATTAAGTCAGCAGTCTATTGTCAATATTTATATATATAAGTCTGCATATAACTGAATAAACTATTTTATAATTGCAAATAAATATAAAATAGTTTTAAGCTATAAAATAAAATAGTTACACGGAGGGAATTTTTTCTTACAGTTTATCCTGAAACTATGATAGTTGTGGGATAATATCTTTCGAAGAATTTTTTATATAAATCTCTCTCGTTAATTATATATAAATAATAAAACTATTTTAAAAACATCATTAACTTTTGCTGGTTAACAATCATCGATTGTGAAAAACTTTTTATATACTTATACATAATAAAATATTTAGGTTTACCTACACTTTAACAGAGAAAGATTTTGTTGGAAGATTACATTCTGATTACAAAAGTGCTATATTGGAGCGCACGCAATATAATAGTTTCACTCAAGAATAAAAACAGCCTTCGAATAAATCGATGTTCTCCTTGCCAGTTCTCATCAGAATGTGAAAACCACGACGCGCAAAAGAATATTCGTCATTTCTTTCGGGTGTTCCAAGTAGGTTAGTGAGCAGTCGCAAGCCTTTTGACCCAGTTTAGAACTCTTGCAACTTTAAAACAAGACTATTGGAAGGTTATCACAGTCGATCGTTCTGATGCAGAGCGTGCATCACGCATGATTGCGTGCAATTTCAGAGTCACATACACGATTTCCGGCCCCATTGACTTTTTCACGCTGAAAATGGCCAACTGTGTAATAATAATCCTCAATATAAAATCATTTTTTGAAAAAAGATACAAAAATAGCGTCAATACACACTCATCATTATACTTATACTCCAATTATTTTTTGTTGTTTAATTATTTTGATTTTCAAGAAAATCCGTTATATATATTTTCGTTTTTCACAATAAATTTTTTGCAGTGTTTGAAATATGTTTATTAACAACATTAAGTTTGGTCATTATTCCTGTGTTTCAATTTAAAAACTGCATTTCAAGAATGGCAGTAATTGACATATAATTTGCAGAATGATTAAAAAATTATAAAAATTCATAGAAATATCAAATACTAATTGTAATATTTATACCGTTTTAAGATCGATATTCATAGTCAGTTTCTATCTTTAAGATCATTTTAGTACTATCTTAAAAGTAATGTCGTAAACCAATCATAGAGTTGTATTAGCATATACAAGAGAAAAAAGTAGTTGCCGCAATCATAAAAATAGTGAAATAGCATCTCAATTATTTTTAATAGGTTATAGAAATAAAGATATCACAGTAAATTTAAATGCAGAAATATTGTCAAAATATAAATAAATAATATAATTAATATTTGTGAACAGTTCTGTGATTATTGTCAAAATATTATTACCAAAATATTGCCTATATTCTTATAGTCATTATTACTGCGTATATACTTTTTTAATTTTTAAGATACAATTCTTATACATTTTTAAATTCTATAATATGTTGAATTTATTTATATCTATATATTTGTTAAACAATTTATTTAATTATAATTGTGCATTGTATATTTGAAAAAAATGCATATGAGATATCGACGGGATTTAAACCTACGGGATTTTAACCTAAGATCTTTGAAGTGGTAAAATATGTGCGTATGCTTCTATGAATGCTTTTGTGCGTGCGTACGTGTGTGCATGTGATATTCGATTATTATTAATCTTGATTATGTCTCTCGCAAATGAAACAATATTTCTAGTGCATCAAAATCGACATCTATTTATCAGAATTTTATTTATATCGACATCTATATATCAGAAAATTATTTATATCTTTCTTTATGAAATACAAGAATAAATTATATGTAATTAACTCTTAAAAACATTTTTATCCCTTTTGTAACGTAAATGCCATACTTAGAACGACATGCCCAAATTAAATTTGATTGTTCACAACATTCATAAAAATGAACATGTTTCAACAAATTTTTTTTTTATCGAAACGCCAGACAGTAAGAAATATAACAAGAAAATGTACGTGTCTTTATTAATAAAAAGTTATAAACTATAAAATAAACAATAGTTATGGAAAAAAAAACATTTTGTTAAAAAATTTTTATTTTTCGTACATAAGTTACAAAAATATTTTAAATGTGCATTTTGAAAAGTAGAACTTAGGAACTTTCAGAAAAAAATTGCATTATTGTATCTTTTAAAAAAACATAATTATTTAAAAGAGAGAAAATGAAGAAAATTTGAAATTTATTTCGGAAAAAAAACATATATTTTCTGTTGCTAAATAATAAATTGAAACAAAAATGAACCGAATATGTAAATTTCTAGAATTAACATGACATAAAAAAATGTTTATTATAATTATAAAGTAATTATATTGCATAAATATTGGTATATTGGTTATACAGCGTGAGGAAAAAAAATCGGTACCCCTGAACTCAGAAAATATGTTTTATAGAAAAATATTTCTGACAAAAGTTATAGGGCTTAAAAAGATCTATTTACTGATCTTATCAGTTTGACCTTAAGTGCCATCGCCAAGTCAAGGTCATCGATTTTTAAAAAATGGAACATCCTATTCTTTATTTAAGAATCTAATAGCTGGTGTTAAGAGCTTTTCAAAACACTGTAAAAAATTTTTTCATGAAGTATTTTCTGAGTTGAGAGTTAAAAGTTACAATACCGCCGGCATTATCATTATCCAACGTGTACCACATGGTTGTCTGATCGGATTTACACCTCTTAATGTATAAGAACCAGCCAATTAAGGCAAGATCAATCATGGATCCAGCCAATTAAGGCAAAAATCGTGAATTTTAAGTTCATTTATTTAATACATTTATTTGTAGTAATCGCACAGCAGCAAACTATTCTAATTTACGGCAATTAATATCATATTTAAGTTTTCAGTTTCAAAATATTTAAAAATTTATTGGTACTTCTTGGGTAGTGGTAATGTTGGTGATATTATAACTTTCAACTCTCATAATTCAGAAAGTACTTAATAAAAAAATTTTTTGTACAATGTTTTGAAAAGCTCTTGACACCAACTATTAGATTCCGAAATAAAAAATAGAGTGTTCCATTTAAAAAAATCGACATGACTTTGACTTGACCTTGGTGATGTCACCCAAGATCAAACTGATAAGATCAGTAAATGATCACGCACACACACGCATAGGGTATCTCATTTTAAAGAATCCACTGAAATATCTCAGAAACACTGCATTAAATCGAAAAATGTTTCATACAAAACTCTTTCAAGGGAAACATAAAATGTTATTGATTTGCCCTTGGATGACATTGTCAAAATCAAGGCAAGGTGATTTTGAATTTTTTAAATAGAACCCTTCTCTTTTCATTACATATTCTTGTAGTTTATTTCAAGAGCTTTTCAAAACACCATAATGAAGTATTTTTTTATTAAGTATTGAGTTGTCCGAAAAGTTCGTGCCGACTAAAATTTAAATTTTAGTATATATTTATTAAATTAAAATTTTCTGCGTTTCAATTTTCCTTCAACATCGGCACGAATTTTCCGGACAACCCAATATTTTTCGAGTTATAAGGCTTGAAAGTTAGTACCGTCGACATTAACATTACCCAAGGTGAAGGTGAAAACTTCTTAAATGTTGTTCATGACTTGGATAACATTTATCAAGATCAAGGTTATTGGAACACAAATATATTATAATATATCAAATACAATAAAGAAAGTCATGATCGGTCAAAATTAGACGTTTTTGAATAATACATTATATATTCTTATATTGAATTAATTTATTTCAGATGTGATTGCGAGCCGATAACATTCGGTTTCAACACATTCTGAAACACTAATAATCCTCCCTAAATTAGATTAAAAAGAAAGAAAGAAAGTGAAAAACTTATTGCGAAAAATATTATCTCAGCCAGGATTCGAACCTGGGACCTTTCAGCTTTCCGGGAAGAGTGTCTTAGCTCGACTACTGAGGCTTCGGAAATATTCTTCGCAATAAGTTTCTCACTTTCTTTCTTTTTTTCTAATTTAATTCTTAAATGTTAATATATTATATTATAACTTACGTTTATATCAGCAAAAAGACTATCTTAAATGCTACATTTGAGTATATGATACCCGTGGCAATTTTCATCCCTAGTATTTCCTGAAATTCTTATCGCAAATTATCTAAAGTTTTAAGGAATATAAAGATATAACCATAAAGCTTATTTTCTGATCCGAAATGATAGTCACCTTTCAAAAACAAAAAAATTTTGATCTTGGAAATAAAAAGGTCTGGGTATGCTATACCACAAGTGTTTTTAAAGATTAATAATTAATTAGAAAGAAGTAATTTACACACATATATATATATATATTTATCTAACTTTGTATATTAGTTCTGCACACAAAACTTGTACAGTTGTCATCTACAATATATAGTTGTTACCACTTTTTTTTCTGAGTGTATAAGACTATTATTATTATTATTAACATTATACACTTATTGCGCGCGCTTTAATTAAGTTTTAATCGTTATTTTTTATAAAGTATTATTAGGCAGAAAAAATTTTTAGGGAAGAAAAGATTTTTATTACGATAATATATTCAAAGTAACTTATTATGTTAAAGTAAACTAAATTCTTAAAATTTCAAAAATTATATATATAGTTAATGATTTACGTATAGTTATTTAAAAAAATTATATATGATTTTAGAATGTTAAAGTTGTATTTTTTTAGAATTATACTTTACATAAATATGTGTTTTGCATGGAACTAAGTAAAATTTAATTTATTGTTTCTCCCATAAAAGCGCAATTTTTATTCATCAGCAATCGTAATCATTCAGTTTTAATTGCAATAATTTTACAAAATAATTAACTTTAGTTGCAATAACTATGAAATTGTTATTGAATAAATTGTAAAATAATAATAATTTATCCAACTATGTACATTAATTCTGCACATAAAACTTGTGTAATCGTCATCTAGATAGTTGTTGTCATTATGTTATTTTCCCTGAATGAATATATTTTTGTAGTTAATACATAATTTACTATTTAGAGTTTTTTAATTCATCGATTGATCAATCGCATTTGTACGCAAATGTAATTTCATTCAGTAAAAATTGCATTTGCGCATAATCCGATTAATCAATGAATTAAAAAACTCGCTCATAGTTGTTATAATTTATAACGATTTCGAATTATAATTTACAAAAATATGTGTTCATGGAATTAAAATAATTAATATTATTCTTCCCATAAAGTGCAATTTTTATTTGCACTTAATTCTCGTAATCTTTAATTACTCGTAACATTTAATTTCTCGTAACATTTAATTTCAATTGCAGTAATTTAAAAATAATAAATTAACTTTATTCACAATAACTATAAAATTGTTATTGAATAAATTATAAAATAATTTACCCAACTTTTTTTTGTATATTAGTTCTGCATACAAAATTTGTATAATTGTTATCTATAGTTGCTATTATTATGAGTTTTTCTCTGAGACTACTTAAGATAAAAAATTAAGGTCTTAAAATAAAAACGGACTATGTATGTAATAGCCTAATGCTCTTCTATTTATCGTGATATACGTATATATAAAATGTTATCGTGACATATGTATATGTAAAATATATTAAATTTTAATAAATAATTGCTTGAATAGTAATAATATAACATTTATTTACGGAAAATAAATATTTGTTAAATCAAATATATAAATATTTCGGAGTATTCTGGAATACCCTTGGAATGTTTTTTGGGGATTTTAGGAATCTTTTATGAATATTTCAGAAATATTTAGCTGGATAATAATAGGTAAATCAAATTAATAGTTCTTGTACCAAATAAATGTTTACATTTAATAAATTCAACTGGTACTATTCAAATAAATATTGTTATGTATTATAAAGTTTTAATAGAAACACTAAAAAGTGATATAAACTAGAAAATATAGTAATATTAATCACATAGTAATATTAACCAATTACAAATAATTAATATTACTACATTTTGTTAGTTTATTTAATTTATATTTTGTTCTTATTAAATTTTTATAATCTATAGTTACAAATTTTTATATAGGTATAGATAACTCCTAGGAATTTCAAAGTTACTGAATTTTTATACAGAACTAAAAACTGTGTTATCAAGATGCATTTCTTATTTACTTTTGTCTTCGAAGTTCGAATCCAATTGAATTGTGCAAAAAAAGTGTATGCATTTTTTATTGTATACTGAGAGGTCTTCTTCTTAGGAGAAATTGAACTCCGTTGTGTTCCTAATGATAATGCCGTGTACTACTCATAATCAGTATAACTTCAGTGACAAGATTTTGAATGTATTTTTAAAGTTACCTCAATAATGATTTAATTATATAATGATTTAATTATATAACATATTATATAGTGTGCTTTATTTAAAAAAAAGTATTTATCTAAACTAGAAAAATTTAATTGTTATATCTTATTTTTATGAGGCCTAAGTAATTATTTAATGCAGTTGAGGTACTATTTCATTGTTAATTAATGATATACAAATGTCATAACTGTATCTTAACAGTGTTGTGTACTAAATTAGTAGCTATTATTCTATGAAACTCTAGTTATAGATACTATAATTATCAATGTTGCAAAAAAAAATAGTTATCACAATTATTTTTTTCTCAGTGATGAAAACCTTTTGTCTATAGAACTGTGCGTCACTTCTTTTTATCAAAAAGTATATTTTCATGTTAATAAATAAATCGTTTTATCTTATTTATGTAAAAGATTTTATCAAATTTATATCAAAAACTGATAACTTATAAAATCCGTAATAAAGAAAACTTACAAAGATAAAAAAAAGATTCAATGAAAGACTTGATTAAAAAGAATGCAAGAAATAATAGTACATAATAATAAAAAAATTTAATTGCAATAAAAAAATGACTCGTCAACATTGATGCGGTAAAACAATTGTTCTACTCTTACTTCTCCAAACGTGCCTGTTCAAATAATACATTGTTCGTGAAGAACGCATAAAAGGATTCATTTCTGGGAAGGAAACGAGAAAACGATAAATTTTCGGAAGATATGGTAACAGCGAGTAGGAAGCTTGTTATTATACTGACTGTTATCGAATGATAAGAACGTAAACAGGAATGAATGACTTCCATTCATAGATCAGAGATGAATAGCGCGTGGATATGTCATTTGCAAGAATGTCGCGCGCGATTGTCGCGACAATTCCGTTTACACAGTGCTGTATTTATTCACCTCGAAACAATTATCGTCTTAAAAGGTAATAATGAATAAGCTATTTTACACGCTATTCGCCCACATTAATCTAATCTATCCGATTAGCTTTTTTTTCTTTCTTTTCACGAGAATACTACACTCTCATGTATCTTTCTTGTGTTTTTCTCCTCTCTGGAGTAGAAGAACGTGTTCAAGCGTGGATGTCTAACATGAAGTATCATTGAAACAGAGCTTACAGTTGTTGGTTTACGACGCGCGATGACATCGTACCTATGGGATCCTCAGCTCGCGACAACCCCATTCAGTTTATCTGTGTAACTCACGTCAAACTCGTACATTAAATTGCAAAAGGAGAAGGTCGCGCGGAAAAGAAATGCAGTGTTTCTATGCGCTTCGAAGCGAATCGTTGGTCGGAATAATCAAGTTCTTGCAAGGCAGGATGCGAGAAATAAAGACGAGAATCTTATCCGTACTGTAGAAATTCAAAACTTGTTTCGTTAGAGGCGCCAGCATGTGAAAGATTTCGCAGGTGCAGGAAAATATGTATGTATGGATGTACTTACTTTCTAAATCTTTTTGAGTGAATAATGAACTCTCATTTCAAAAAAGACAAAAATTGTGCGTCTTTAAAAAAAAAATTTTCACCCTGCATAGCGATCGTGTAACTTTTTCCTTAGCACAGAAATGTGAAAAATTTTCGCTCTAGACAAAAAGTTTCATGATCGCTATCTAGGGTGAAAATATTTTTTTTATCGCTGAAAAAAGAATAGAAAATTTTCATTCTTTTGTTCATTCTAAAAGAATTAACTTTTTTTTCAAGGATAAAAATATTTTCATTCTTTTTCAAAGATTAGCTCAATTTTCAATCTTTAAGAGTGAGACTTCACTCTTCAAAAAGTAACATTGACTCTACAAGAGTTTTAGAGAATATATTGTGCCACTTCGCGCGACGAATAGCATGAGATAAATATAATATACAATATGATTCATCGCATGGCTGATTCACGAAGCTTGCTCCCTTATGCCCGTGTCATATTATGCATTGAAGATTAAAGATTGCGAATTGAAGATTAGAATTCTGCCAATCAGAATAAAACGGATTAAAAGTAAAATTATCCGATTGGTCGAATTCTAATCTTCGCAATCCTCAATCTAATGCATAGTATGACACGGATATTAGATCAGGTCGGTCAGGTCGTGAATAAATAAGTTCGCGAGTGAGAGATTGCGTCCGACTACAAGTGGAGAGAGTCACGAGGATTGTATAATGCACGTTCTTAGAAATAGGGGTGTAAATCTTAGAATCGCGAATCGATATATCAGCTGCGCTCACTTAATCTATTGCCCGATTATCGTTCACGATCGCACTATAAAGTGCAACATGTACGTAATTATCATTATCATACATGTATTTTTAATTAGAAAAAAATACAGTTAGATGATGATAAGAAAAACGTGATAATGTGGGATTTAAAGAATAACAGAAACAAACGCAGTACAAGAAATAAAGGATGAATTAAAACTCCACGTGACATATATCTCTCATGCGTACTTTTTGTACCTTCTTTTTTGTATGAACAGAAGAAAATCCGGGAACTGCGCGTCGACGCTTATGTTCGCTCATGATGAAACGAATGAGATCCGGCAACGTTAGAGAGACAGCGATACTTGAATCCAGTCAGTCTGCCCTTTCAATGTGCACAACACCCGACATCCTCCCCACCACTTTCGCGTTCCGCCCTTCGTAGTACCGTCTGCAACGCGATACGTATACCTGCACTCCCCCCCCCCCCTCTCTCTCTTTCTTCATCTCTTAGCGTGTACAATTTTCAGAATGTAATTTCATCGCGTGAGGTAACAATGGAGCAATCAGAAGTTGCCAATTAATCGCGGTTATATTAGTTGTAACTTCGTTCTAAACATTTTAATCGATGCTCGGTTGACACACTTTTATATCCTTATATAAACTGCACTTTATTTCAAGCCTAATTAATACTGTGGTATTTTTCAATTTACATTACCTTTCAATCATCGTGTAATTTTAGTAAATTAATATGGGAGGAGAGAAAAAGAGAGGAAACAAATTTAAACGCGGCAGCTCTCAAACGTTCGAAATATTTATTTATAAAGTTATGCACATTTGTATTATCGTTTAAAGTGCTTGATATGTCGGTTGCAATAAAAGTTTCGAACCTAAATAATCCTTTTTGTCAAATGCGAATACGATTTCCGCACTGTTAAAGTTATAGTCAAATTATATCATACTCAATTTTTAGAGTTATTTTTAATCATTTCTGTAAATTGCTATTGCTTCTACTCCCTATCATTAATTTCACTGAAACAATAAGATTAAATTGATTATTATTTAAACCAAGAAAATGTATTAAAGACTCAAATTTAGTTCATTAGTTACTAAGTTAATATAGACACTGTTTACTTTAAAATTCTAACTACAGAAATGATCACAGGAAAAAACCCGGACTTTTTAAAGCTCAATCCACTGGGTTTTATTGGAGTTTTTGGGATTTTTTTTGATAAAATTCATTATTTGATACTTTTTTCACGTAATATTTAGTTTACGTTGTATTTATCATTATTTAATTAATATTCAGATAAAGTTAATTATAAAAGAATTTTGTAAAAATATTATAACAGTAAATTTGTAAGAAGTTTTTGTTTCTAAAGAGGGCTCAATCATGTAGAACATTATTAATTTTTATATGATCAAATTAATTTTTATATGATTGAAATATAATATACTTTACGCATCAAGATCCATGGTTGGTTCTTATTCTTTATTATACCCTTTATTTATCTAATTTATTATAAAAATTAGGTGTAGTAAAAAGAAATCCATTATTTTTCCATTCAATTTCATGCAAAAATAATGGATTTCTTTTTACTACACTTAATATTATAATGATGAATTTTTCAAATATAAAAAAAAATACTTCTGTAATGAAGATAAAGAGAGAAATAATGACATTATGTATATAAAATTACATACCTAATATTACATATATAAAATAATAAAAAACATTCTGGTAGAATAAAAAAATCAGCCCAAAAAGTGATAAATGTATATTATATATTTTATAGATATTTAAATGTAATTTAGATTCAAGTAAATTTTTACGGAAAGGAAACTTATAAAACTATAAATATACCTTTAAATAAAATTATATTACAGTTTTAAATATTATTACACAATATTGTATTATATATATAATATAAATACATATACATAATGTATATGTGTGTGTATATTGTGCGCGCGCGCGCGCGCGTGTGTGTGTGTGTGTGTGTGTGTGCACAAGGTGTATAAAAGTCTCAGACTCCTTAAATATTTTGAAAAGTAAGCATTTTTGAGAAAAATATTTCAGACAAAAGTTGTAGGATTTAAAAAGATCTACATTGATCACATTCATTTGATCTTGAATGGCGTCAAGATCAAATGGATCTACAGTGATTAGTAAATCTTTATCAAATAAAATTGATATAATATAATATGTTAAAATTATATCAGTTCAGTTGATTTAGTATATCTGTATTCATTAAATATTTATAAATATGTTCCTTTTACATATTACTGATTAAAAAATTTATTTTTCTTATATAAAATCCCAAAAAAATAAAACTCAAAAAAACTCAAAAAAATCTCCTGGGTTTTTTTGAGGTGAGTAAAATAATGCCGAAAACCCTGAAAATGGATTAATTCACACAAATGGAAAGTAAGTAACAAAATATTATTTAGGGGAGAGTTGTCGAATGCGTATTTACTAATCGCCTAAATTGTACCTCATCAATTTATAATATTTATGTTATTTTATATAAGCAATATTTAATAACAATAATATATAAAATAAATGAGAAATGAGTAATAAGCAAAAATTTAATAGATTACGTTATGTTTTTTATGGACTTAATAGCGTTTTAAAAAATCAAATAGTTCTATAGCTAATAATAACATAATCGTCCAATTTTATTATAAATTTTTGTATTTTTATAAAAGAAGATTTATTAAACATTTACATTTATTCAGAATATTTTACATTCATTGTATGTATATTTGCAATCATCAAAAAGATTAAATCGATATTTATATAAAATCCAGAAAATTTCCTAAATCGTACCATTACAAGATAAGAGTGACAATTAGCAATAATAATTGATATGAATACAAATGTCAATTGCAAAAATAAATTCGTTTTATTTTGATGTTCTTTCTTTTTATTGCAATGTAATCATTATTTAATGATTATGAAATACTTGAGTTTTTTCGATCATAAATTACTAAATTAAGTATTAGTTAATTATTATCTAGGTATAAATTAATTTTTTTCTATTAATCTAACATTTTTTATTTTAATTCATAAATTCAATACTTTCAAACGAAATACGATTTAAAAAACGTAAATATGATTTATATAACTGTTTATATAACTGTTGTCTAAATCATACTTTTTGCAACATGTTACAAAAAGACTTACAAATTAATTTGGTATTGATGAAAAATTAAACTATAGAAATCAAAGTCTTGAACGATCTAGCTAAATCTTAATGCTTGTATGATTCCTGTGTGAATTTATATAGATATCCTATTACGTATGTACTCCTAATAATGTTAATTATTAAGATCGTTTCGAAGATGCGAATAAGCATTAAAAATTTTTTAAATTGCTAGTCAATTTAACTCGTAATATTACTGCGGTAGTTTAATTAGTAAAGAGTTAACATTTCAAGACCGAAAAATTATTTCAGCGCTTGTTTCTGGAGACCACATACGTAGTATATAAATTCATAAGCATCATTAATATCATTATAAGCATTAAGATCCAATTAGACCATTTAAGACTTTGATTTCTATATAGTTTGTGTTATCACATATTCGGTCCTATAATATATATTATATAATATATAATATTATGTAATATATTATATTGAAAAATTAAATATGTAATAATAAGTGTCTAAAATATCAAACTACAATTTCCAATTCATTTGCATATAAAACAATGTCAAGTGAAGAAAGTAATAAAAAATAGAGGTACACATTCGACAGCTCTTCTCTAACTCAAAAGATTCGACTGCCATTGCTTCTTTGATATATTAGGTGTAGTAAAAAGAAATCCATTATTTTTGCATGAAATTGAATAGAAAAATAATGGATTTCTTTTTACTACACCTAATATAACAATGTAAGTACCGATCTCTTGTTTTAATTGTCGAAAGTCGGGTGCAATTGTGTTCGGTGAACTCAATATCACACGTCGCATTGTAGAAAGCGTTTCATGAGGCTGCGAAATGACTCAAAGTCGTCTCGATTCAAAAACTTGCTAGAATAGCAGCTTGCCTGCCTTTCTAAAATAGCAGTAATAGTAATTATAGTAATTTAGAGAGGGGATCTGCGAGAGTTTAATCCCAAAGTATTATCGCAAAAAAATCTAGTGCACATATATACGTTGGATCTTTCTCTTCGGGAGAGATTCACGATGATGACGTACGCGTGTCGTGCCTATCGACGCACACGTGGTGTGCATCGTCTTACTGCTGAAAGGCAAAAAAAAATAGACTGGCAAAAAGAAAAAATGCAACAACGCAGGAGTATAAAATACGAAACGAAAACTTGACCAAACGTTTGGTTTTCTTCCTTAGCACTTATAGAGTTTTTCACTGACAGAGCTAGTGCGCACTCAATGCATATTAAAGCTGTATACTAACCTAATCTGAATAAAAATGAGATATCTCAATTAATAAAATACAATGTATTTTATCAAATATCACAATAAAATATATTTCGCGGCGTTCTATATATTTTTAATATATTTTTATTAACACATTGTACATCTTAATATTGATTTGTGTACAAACGATTTTAAAGTGCACAGAAGTGCTAACAGCAATTTAATGTATTAGAACGTCTCCTCTCTCTTCCTCTTCTGTATTCAGTTCTCACGTTGACAATCGTGGTGATTGAGTTAACCATCGATTAGCGTTAATTGAGGTTGGTGAAAGAGGCCCTAGTCCTACAGAGTCTTTATAGATATTTCCAAACACTCTTTTTTTTGTATTTCTTTCCTTATAGAAATTTAATATTCATAATTAAAGAATGTTTTCTTATATAATATTAAATTTTGTGAGGCTTACATGAGGCTTATTTTTCATAGAGTGACTTGAAGGAACAGACTTATACAATTTGCTTAAAAGCGTAGCACGGTTTGGAAATAAGCTCTTCGATTTGAGGTCAACTCTGGCATCGCATAATTACTTGCCAAACATTCCGCGAATACGAGCATATTGTTATATACATACATATATGTATATATATTGACATTCCATGTCATCGTTTACAATTGGAGAATAATTCAGACGAGCAAAATGGTTCCTCTGCTTGTCGTAGAAATAATGAGAAAAGCGATAATGACATTTACACAGCATCCTTAATCGTAATTATGAAGCTGGCCAATTACAGTCATTCCTTTCTTTCACTGGAATAGCTATGATTGATCAGTCTCATAACTACAGATGTTATTAAACCCGATTAAGGGTGCCGTGTAAACGTAGTTGATGAGAAAAAATATGTATTTAAGAAATTCCAGATAATTCAAACTCCGGCTGGAGTAATATTTTTTCTAATAAATTGTTTTCAGTGTAGGAATGTTTATCGCTATTTAATAATATCAAGTACTTTTTAGTTCAATATAAAAATATCAAATAAAAAATTATAAATAAAATATCGACTAGATATTTTTAACTTCATATTTACTCTTTATTTTCATGAATATTTTTAATTTTTAAATCTTTCTTCTTTGAAAATCTCTCTCTAATCAAAAACTTATATAAAATATGTGTGTGTGTGTGTGTGTGTGTGTGTGTGTGTGTGTGTGTGCGCGTCGCGCGTGTCGTGTGTGTGTGTGTGTGTGTGTGTGTGTGTGTCGTACGTGTACGTGTAGTAGTAGTAGTAGTGTAGTGTGTAGTGTGTGTGTAGTGTAGTGTAGTGTGTAGTA
>NW_012130071.1:471781-476689 GCF_000143395.1 Atta cephalotes | reverse complement strand
AGTTAGTAGTTAGTAGTTAGTAGTTAGTAGTAGTTAGTAGTAGTAGTTAGTTAGTCGTACGTACGTACGTACGTACGTACGTGTTAGTGTTAGTTGTGTGTGTGTGTGTGTGTGTGTGTGCGTGCGTGCGTGCGTGTGTGTGTGTGTGTGTGTGTGTGTGTGTGTGTGTGTGTGTGTGTATATAAGTGCATAAAGTCGATCAATTAAATGTCTCATATATAAGCCATATTATTGAGATTTGATTAATCAGAACAATAAAAGTAATTTATTCGGATTGATATAATTTCATGCAATCTCAATTTTTAAGTTCTATTTACCTCTATTTCTTGAATGCACAAATTATACACGGCAAAGACACCTTTCTAAGAATTAGGCGTGATTAATGAATCATTTTGTATGTAAGCGGAACTATAAGAAAACGAAAATCCTTCTCTAATAAATATATAAAAAATATTGAAAATAGTTCGTTATTTATAAGCTTTATTATTAAAAATTGGAATTGTATTATAATTTTATTTAATTTTTGAAAAATCTGTTCATTATTCAATATATTCGATATAATGCCTATCATGCTTATTCATTTAGGATAAATATAAATAGTTTTTAAACATCTAAATATATTTATAATCGATATTTTTATTCAATTTATTGATAATTTTATTTCAGTGTTTCAGGATGCTTATCAACATCATTATTAAATTGACGATTAATTTAATTTGTAGAATCATTTCACAGCATTGATCATTGAAATCAAAATCTACACTTTTGATTAATTTATCGTTGATTTTTTTCACACTGCTTAATTTATGTTAATTTGTTGGAATTGAAGAAGCTTGATATATTTTCTTTACAATGTGCTTAGTGGTGTTTACTTAACGAATTTCATGGAACTTTATTCTATATTATGTTAATTTGTGTTTAAGACATTGCGGAGATATTTATTGATTTACATACTGAGGAGAACCGAAAAAAATATATATCTTGGTTAATAAATAATTTACATACTACTACCATTGTATTGGCATTTCTCTTTTTTAATTTATTAGATTTAGTCTTCAGAGAGCCTATAATTTTATTTGCTTTATTATTGTGATATTATTAGATCTACAAATAAGTTCCCTTTTTTCTTATAGAAAATTGATTTATTTATAAAAAAACCAAAGCACGTGTCAATCTTGAAAATAATTTCCATCATTTTCGACACACTTTTGCCACCTCTCGGGCAGCTGGCGAATCCCTGCTCAAAAGAATGATGATAGTTTTGATTCAATAAATTCGATTATGGAATTTTCGAGTTTTTCGGGTATTTGAAAGTAACAACAAGATGCATAACAACAAATGTTATAGAGAATGAAAGAAGTGGCAATCTGTAGAGAAATCGATATTCTTCATATCTGGAGAATAAGCCGCATGATGGAGAATTTCCTAGCCCAAAAAGTATAGATTAATTCTTTATTATCGCCGAATGAGGCCGTGCTTTATCATGCAGTAATACCTGTCACCTGAATTCCTTGGCCGATATAAAATCGTTTTTGTTTGATTTCGTCATTTAATCGCATCAATTGTTGATAACGCTCAGATGTTACAATTTCTCCAAGTTTTAGCAACTCAAAGTATAGTATACCTTTCATATCTTACAAATGCATAACAATACTTTTTTCGAGTGAATATTCAATTTTTGACTTTACAATTGATGTTGACTTCAGGATAAATTCATGATATTTTCTTTTTCTCATACAGGATTCTCATACAGGATCCACTTCTCATCATCAGTTGCAATTTTAAACAAAAAAATCTTTCTGTTTAAATCTTAACAACAGGCAAAATGTAGCATCTCGCTTTGTTTTCTGAGCACATGCGGGACCCAACAACCAGCCTTGTATTCTTCCCAGCTTCTGCAATGGGAAATCGCTTGTTAAGTGACACTAAATTATTCAGCAAGCTTTTGTGTTTGACAAGGATTTTCTTGCAACAGCAATTTTGCTGATCCAATTCCTCTTCAACTTTTTTTGGTGCTCCCGAACAATATTGATCGGAAAGATTGAAATTATCTGTTTGAAATTTTTTTGTATCCATCTTTTGCACGTACTTTCAGATACGCATTTTCTCTTAAAGCGGAACAAATCATTTCTTTCGCTTCGAGAACACTTTTTTAATTGAAAAGCGAACAGAATACAATGCCTCACGTGGTTGCTCCATCACGTCGTGTTCACTTTTAAGGTTTGTGAGATTATGTCGTCTAACAAGATTTCCATATGTAGTTCTTTTTTTATAAAGGTTGGTACTACGAATTTCCAAAACAGCGAGAAAAAGATTTTAATAATAAAGTTACAGTTGATTAATTCAGAGAGATCAGAACTTATTTGTAGACCTATTAGGTGTACAACTTTACTTCCGCCGTTTTCCCATAAATGGCTTTAGGGGTAAGTGGTTGAAATAAATAGATCATACAATAAACTTGGGCATCTGTCAACATAACCCTATAGAAACATTAGTCGATTTGTGTCTGCATCATAAAGTTATTCTCGATTGAAAATGTCAGTTTACGAGCCAAATTCTCGTCATTTGCGGGAGGTTTTAATTTTTTGCTTCAATATGAAGAAATCTGCGGCTGAGGCTCATCGAATGCTCTCAAATACTTATGGTGAGGCCGCTATTAGTGAAAGAACGTGTCGTGAGTGGTTTCAACGCTTCAAGAACGGTGATTTTGACGTCAAAGACCGGCATAGTGGTGGAAGAGAGAAGGTTTTCGAAGATGCAGAATTGGAGGCATTACTAGAGCAAGACAAAATCAAGAAGAATTGGCACGATCATTGGGAGTGACTCAACAAGCCATTTCAAAACGCCTCAAAGCCATGGGAATGATTCAGAAGCAAGGAAATTGGGTGCCGTACGAATTGAAGCCGAGAGATGTTGAACGGCGTTTGTTTGCTTGTGAACAGCTGCTTGAAAGGCAAAGACGGAAGGGATTTCTGCATCGCATTGTGACTGGGAACGAAAAATGGATTTATTACGATAATCCCAAGCGCAGAAAATTATGAGGAGTTCCCGGCCATGCTTCCACATCGACGGCCAAACTGAATATTCACGGCTCCAAGGTCATGCTCTGTATTTGGTGGGACCAGCTCGGCGTAGTGTATTATGAACTGTTAAAACCGAAACAATCACAGGCGATCGGTATGGAACGCAATTAATGCGTTTGAGCCGAGCATTGAAAGACAAACGGCCGCAATACAACGAGAGACACGATAAAGTGATTTTGCAGCATGACAATGCTCGATCCCATGTTGCGAAAGTGGTCAAGACATACTTGGAAACGTTGAAATGGGAAGTCCTACCCCACGCGCCGTAATCTTCAGACGTTACTTCCTCTGACTATCACTTGTTTCGATCAATGGCACACGGCTTGGCTGATCAGCACTTCCGGTCTTATGAAGAAGTAAAAAATTGGATCGATTCGTGGATAGCCTCCAAAAGATGACCAGTTTTTTCGACGCAGGATTCGTACGCTATCCGAAAGATGGGAGAAAGTAGTGGCCAGTGATGGACAATACTTTGAATCATAAATGTATAACCAGTTTACAATAAAGCCTCGAATTTCGGAAAAAAACGGCGGAAGCAAAGTTGTACACCTAATAATATTTCAACTTCAATTTTTCTAATTGCGTTTCACGTCCAATAGTACGCAGTGCGTAATTTAAATAACTGAAAGATGTATTCAGAATTTATTATATGTATTGTATTATGCACCAAAATCTAGTCTTGATCGTATTGGTCCTTTACTTATTTGATTTGTTCATATACGATATAGATTAACTTATTATACTTTCGCAACAAAAAATGACTTTTTTGAACACCGAAATGAGATTAGTCATTTTTTAATGATTTTTAAATAAAACTTTCTCTTTAAACAACCAACCCCAAATGACTTCCGAGTTACCTTGATTTTGACCCTCAAGAAAATCAAGGTCATTGACTTTTCCATCGATTATTATTATTTATTAAAAAATAATAAACGAAACAATTTTTATGAATAGCACGCAATTTTTAAATACAAGATACATATTTCGGCAGTATTTTCCCTAGATAGGATGAAGTGGGGGAACCCCACTCCAAACCTCGCTTTGCGTGGAAAGTCGCGTGTTCCTTGGCAGAAGGGGGGAAATGGAGTGAAATTCACTTTGCATGGAAAGTCGTGTGCAGGAGGTTTTAAAAATACAAATTTTCGATTTTAAAAACACAAATTCTTTTTTATATAATTTTTATATTTATTGTAGAGAATTTGTTTTTAAAGCAGAAAATTTGTGTTTTAAAGTAAAGAATTTGTGTTCTAAAGCAGAGAATTTGGGTTTTTAAAATAGAGAACTTCCTCCCTCCCCCCCCCTGCAAAGGGACGCATAACTTCGTATTTTTAATGTAGAGAATTTGTTTTTAAAGAAGAGAATTTGTTTTTGAAGTATTTGTATAATTAAAGCAAAATCTTATTCTCAGCCTCACTTACACAGTCTCATATTCCTCTATACTACCGATGTGTTTGAAAATTACGTACTATTCATAAAAATTGTTTCATTCATAACTTTTTAATGAACAACGAGTGACGGTACAAGTCAATGACCTTAATCTCCTTGAAAGTCATTTGGAGCTGGCTGTGTAAAAGGAAAGTTTTACCGATTTTAATTTAACTCTCAACTACATGTCTCATTTTAGAATTTTAATTTATATCTCTGAGTCCAAGTACCCATGCTTTTACTAGGTCTGTAATTATCACAAATCTCAAATCTCAAAATATTTTTTTTAATGAAATGCCAGAATGTATAGAAAATATTAGGTGTACAACTTTGCTTCCGCCGTTTTCCTATAGATGGCTTTAGCGGTAAGTAGTGGTTGAAATAAATAGATCATAGACGT
>NW_012130071.1:465660-471761 GCF_000143395.1 Atta cephalotes | reverse complement strand
AAGGTCATGTATTTGGTGGGACCAGCTCGGCGTAGTGTATTATGAACTGTTAAAACCGACTGAAATAATCACAGGCGATCGGTATCGAATGCAATTGATGCGTTTGAGCCGAGCATTGAAAGACAAACGGCCGCAATACAACGAGAGACACGATAAAGTGATTTTGCAGCATGACAATGTTCGACCCCATGTTGCGAAAATGGTCAAGACATACTTGGAAACGTTGAAATGGGAAGTCCTACCCCACCCGCCGTATTCTCCAGACGTTGCTCCCTCTGACTATCACTTGTTTCGATCAATGGCACACGGCCTGGCTGACCAGCACTTCCGGTCTTATGAAGAAGTAAAAAATTGGATCGATTCATGGATAGCCTCAAAAGATGACCAGTTTTTTCGACGCGGGATTCGTACACTACCCGAAAAATGGGAGAAAGTAGTGGCCAGCGATGGACAATACTTTGAATCATAAATGTATAACCAGTTTTTTACAATAAAGCCTCGAAATTCGGAAAAAAACGGCGGAAGCAAAGTTGTACACCTAATATCAAAATATCAAAATATAAAAAGGTTTTGATAATAATTGAAAAAATTATGCCAAAAAATATTAAAGAACAATTTGTGAAGAGTGCAATCAATTTTTTTAAAATCATGTCTTTATGATAAAAAAAGATAAAAATAAGTAGTGTTTTGAAAAGAGGAAAACATGAAGTTTAAGAAAAAAAATACGTTATATCGATTCATTCTAAAAAGTACAATTATTTGCGTGTGACTGAAATGGAGGCATTTTTATGTGCATTTTTACATGCTTAGAAAAATGGAGGGTATTAATAAATATGGGTATTTTCTTCTTTAAAAAAAATTGCAATGAAAATATTTTATATTAAATATATAATAATTTCGACAATATTTACTAACGATTTTATAACTCCGAAAAAATAAAGCGATCGTTCACCAAGATGCTTCTCTCACAAAAATACTTTTTTAACAATGAATATATGTTTTAATTATAAGACAACACATATACTTGAATATAGCTAATAAACAGGCACTAACTAAAAACGAATTTTCACTTTCGGCAAAAATCTATTGAATTTACATTTGATGGGTTCAAGTCACCCAAGCCAAACTTTTGCATCAATTAGCATCAAAACAACAACGAAACAATTGCATCACGGCGATTAATAGAGAAAGATTCTAAGTTTTTTTATCCCCTTCGCTTCAACTCTGCAATATTAACTTTACAAAAATAGCCAATTCAAATTTTTACTTGGATCCAAATCATCCACTCATATAGTTAAAGGTTAATATTTTGAATCCTAAATATGATCTAAATTGTTCCATTACGTAATAAATTTGAGAAATTTGAAATTAGAGTTGTAAAAAAGGGCAGCTTTCGCATGTATTTTGTCATATTACAACTATGATATATCATGTACTGCAGAAGTAATATTGTTTTACTGCAATCAAAGTATAAGTACATATATTGTTAGGGATTTTCAGACTTCAAAAAAATTTTTAGTGTCGACTATAGTTGATAACATATTCATATGTTTAACATGGGATTTATTGTGGAAAAGATATAAATTGATTTATTGATAATTTATAAAACAGCTTTAAATTGTCATTCATCTAAATTTAAGAGAATTTTTAGATTGCTGAATATAAATTCGATATCAAAATTGATAAATGATAGATTGAATATGGCAATCATGATTTTGAATTTTCAATTTTAACATCAGGTTTGTATTCAGCAATTTGAAAAAGACCCTTAAGTTTAAATAAACATAAAAGCTATTTGGTAAATCAACAATTAACTAAGTAATTCATAACTATTCTTTAGTTGCAATAGATTCCATATTTAATTATGACTATTTTATTGATCATAATTGATACTGAAAAATCTTTTTTAAGGGCTGAAAGTTCTAACAACATAATTAATTATTATTGCAATACTTCTCCAGTATGTCACAATTTTAATATGATAAAATATATGAAAATAGTTCTTTTTTACAAACTTTAACTACAAATTTCTTAAAATTGTAACGTGATGGAGCAAACATTGGAAACTATGATTCTTATTCAGTGTCGAACAAATTAAACTATAGGAAATGACTAGTCTCGTTCTGGTGATTTTTTATATTCGAACAATGTCGAGAAAAGAATATTCGGGTATTCTTTCACGCGTGTGCAGCGATGAACTCGAATTTTTTCTAATGAAAAATTCCCATTGATTTCTTTTTGTACAATCGTTACCACGCGACATGCATATCATGTGATGCTCCAATTCTCGTGACAGATAGACCGATATCACGTATGCGTGACGGTGATAATTATCAGAAATTAATTTTCACACACATGCACACAGTTCGAAACTGAGCGCCGCCCGTGCTAATGGCACGATGAAGTCTCAGACAAATCCGTCTGAGATTTTAGGAAGGAGTATAAAGACTTGCATAACGTACAGTGCATAAGAAAATTAACTAATTGAAATCCTTTATTTCCTTCTTTTCCATAAAATGAAACAAATAAATCCGTTTCAGGGAGGGTCGACATTGTTATTTATTTTATTCACGCTAAAAAAAGCTGGAGAGTTTTTTGAGTTTCACCCGCCAAAAAATTTGTGGATTTTTTGGGTTTTATTGGAAATGTAGAAAAATAAATTTTTAAATTAAAAACAAATAAAAGGAACATATTTATAAATATCTAATGAATATATGTATACTAAACTAAATTGAATTAATAATTTATTTGAGTATTTTTCTATTTATAATATCCAAATAAATATTAATATATTGTTCATAATATGTAGTGTCATCATTTTTCCCTTTATCTCATTACAGAAATGTTTTTTCTATATCTAAAATTCATCATTAATAATATTTTTACAAATATTATTCTCATATAATATTATTTGAATATGTAATTAAATAAATATAAAATGAATACGTCACTAAATATTAAGTAAAAAAAATATCAAATAATTAATTGTATTGTATAAAAAATCCAAAAAATCTAAAAAACCCTTAAAAATCCAATAAAAATATCTTCAAAAATACCCAGTGGGCTGAACTATATTTTACAACAAAACCGGAATTTTTTCAAGCTCTGCTGAGTGAACAGGCAATTTGCCTGAAAAAAATAATACATTTTTTATTGTTTATGGAAATATACATTATTATAAATTTATGTATAATAAATTTTTAAATTTGTAATTTTTAGCAATAAATACGGTACTAATAAACTAAAATAAAGTTTAATAATATTTGAAATTTGAGAAAACAATTTTGATTGGCCAAGTACGTGACGTCACACTGCAATAAATCGTCTGCAACCGTCTGCTTATGTTGGAAGGCTAAAGTGAAATCTTAAAAATCTCTTTATAGATTAAAAATATTGAAATAAAATATTGAAATAAAATGTCAAACCAATTGAATCCAGGATTCATTAAAATCGATTTAACGAATTTATCATAAATAATTGTATTTATGGTTTGGGAATATATTGTTAGTGAGTGATATAATGTTTCAGAAGCTCGAGGAATAAAACTTTTTAAGTATATTTTTATTATTACAGTAATTTTTTTTCAATTTTATTCTAAGTAGCATGAATAAATATTATAATCAATGTATCCATCAAGAGAAAAGGATACTGATTCCGCTATAGCGGAATATAACCTACAAGTTATGTTAGCATCAAACGAGATTCTATTTGTATAGTAAAAGGAAGAACCTGAACACAAAGTTCTACAAAAAAAAATTATACTGTAATTTGTTGACGAAGAAAAATAGTTCAACGCGTAGAATCCCTAAAAATGCATCAGAAGGTTAAAATATTTGAGAGCAATAGTTTAAAAAACAACTAAATTTTTATTTCATAAAAATAATAATTCAATAAACAATCATTTAAATATCCTTATAAAACAGTCGCTTGCGACTTTAAAATACAAAGTAAAAATAAATCCAAGATAAAAGTTGTTTTATATATGTATGTATATATATATATATGTATATATATATATATATATTATAATATATATATAATACATATTCTAACAATATAAATTAACAATATAAATATAAAAATTTCTATAAATAAATTGAATTTAATTATAGGAGAATATAAGCATGGTATAGCATTCTTAATATGGCTTAATAAACCATATGAGGCTACATCTCCAATTGAAAGAACTTTAATTTTATTGGAGAAAATCAGTCTTGTCTAATATTGCAATTTCAAAAAAATTTATTACAACTAATGAGATGATAATGAATTTTGAATTTACGATTAAAAATTTAGATGATAATTCTAATTTTATAAAGTAATCAAACAAGCTAAAGCAAAACAAAGATAATCAGTTGAAACATATAATATTAGAAATAAAGAGGAAAGAATACTTTATACATTATCAACTTATCAGTTAATGTTTGTTAATCTAACTAAAAAATATTCATTGCCAATTGATAATTTCATATAAAATTTGCAAAAGAAAAAAAATGTTTGAAAATTAAAAAAGCAAATTATTCTAATAAATTCTGTTAATTTAAGATTATAAACATTTAAAAAAATAACATTTACACATTGAAAATAGGTTTTTTTATTAATTATGAAATTTAATTAGAAAATAATTTTACAAATTCCTAAAATACTTTTACATTTGACATTCAATGTTTTAGCTTACATTTTAGGTTATGTTGGATATTTTTACATGAACATGAGTAATATTTTTATAATTGTTATAATTAAAGAGCATAAAAAACAAATTTTATATAATACATGCATCAAATTATGATCACAACAAAAATAATTCCATTTTTCTGATTCATCAACGATGTGCACTTTTAAATCACTTTTTTTTTCACATTTTCAGCTTGAGGCACATGAAAGAACAATTTTTCCGATGTTTTAGTTGTTATGCTTTTATTTATAAAATACGTTCTGTACGTATTTCCTTTGTTCATTTTTAAAATAAATTAATTTCTTACGAAATAATTTCGTTGTTGCAGTGTGACGTCACAGCACATTCGGGGGGACTCCTATCTGAACAGTCTTCGGCATTTCAATAATACTTTATTATTTATTTTCTTGCACAATTTGTGTTAAAAAATTATTAAAAAATTGCATTTAAAGATATTATATATATATATATAAATTATAAAATGCAATATTTTTCAAAAATTATGCAAACTCTCGATTGATTGATTTTCTTATATTTGACACATTACTCCACAAACACAATAGAGTAGTAAATAAGTCTTAAAGAATTGATCAATCATAGTTGATTATTCTTCTCACATTCGACTATGATCAATTTCTTAAGCTTATTTTACAATGTGCTCTTTGTTTCCTATTTACTTCTCGCTTTTTTCTTTCCTTTGCGATCATTTTAACAATTATTTACATTATATTTCTTGTTATTATTTCCTATTTTTTCCGAAGTTTGTTAAATTTTATCTGGGACCGAGAAAAAACAAAAAAATCAAATAAGAAACAAAAAAGATGTAAAAAATAGCCAAAAACAAGAAATAAAAAAACTTATTGTAGAATAGACTTTAAGGCTTAAGACTTACAATTCTATTGTGTTTGCGGGATTATGCGTTATGCAAAGATCTATGCTTCGACCTTTAATGTTAGACGCGATGGCTATTCTTCTATAATTCTGCGTCGTTATGATAAACTACTAGTGATCCGAGATGTAAAACGTAAACAATGGTGACTCTCAAAATTCCGATTGAGCACGTCGAGCATTCATTTTTTTCTCACACGTTAAGGAGAATCTTACGCGTGACACGCATCACCATTGTTTTCATAGTGGATGACACGTGGATGACAAAAAGAGAGGAAGAAAGATCGATCATGCACACGTTGCATCTCTCGAGTTCAATTTCGATTCTTCTCTTCCTTTCTAAGTCGTTTCTGTTCCCCTTTTAAGGACGGATGAAATGAAGGATATGAGTGAGAGAGAGAGAGAGAGAGAGAGAGAGAGAGAGAGAGAGGAGGGAGGGACGACCGCCGCCGCGACCGACCGACCGTACGTACGTCCTCCTCCTACTACGTACGACGACGGACGGGAACGGGGACGTCGTAGTACGTCGCGCGTAGTA
>NW_012130071.1:439432-465640 GCF_000143395.1 Atta cephalotes | reverse complement strand
GAGAGTAGACGAGNGAGAGANGNGAGAGAGAGAGAGAGAGAAGGGGGGAGGGACAACGCCCCTGCACCGCAACCTGGATCCTCTCCATCGACGATCGACGGGAAGGCTGATTCGCGCGCTGATATTCACTCGTCTCGCCACCGCGCCGAAAACAGCGCTGTAACGAGATAATTGAGGATAAGTTTTGCGATCGTTCTACTAGATAGAAATCAATTCTGAAACACCCTGAGACTCCAGGCGAATCACGTACATAGCCGCACATACGCATTTTAATAAATTAAATTACGTATTGAATTATATAAATTACACAATTTACAAGTGAAATAGGTTCTCCAGATATCACTAGAGATGAAAAAAATATTTCTTGCTCCGATTTTTTCAATAAGAAAATGTGTAAAAATATTTACTATATATTTACACATTTAAATAAAATACGTACATGAAATGCTATATTAATTGATTTGTATAATATATTTGTTTTTAACAAAATTGGAATCCAAGTGATATAGAATTAGTGTATTTATTAATCACTAAAACCTGAAAATTGCACAATTAAATAGTGACATTTCGTACACTACCCTTTATATATTCAGGAATTGCCAACACAGGCATTTCAAATACTTTTAATACAGTTTTTGCAAATACAAATGTATTTTGTATTTCAGCGGAACACATGAAAATATTTTGTATTTCAAATACTATTGTAAAATTGATGATTCAATCTTATTATTTAAATTACGAAATACAAAAAACTTTTAATCTTTCAATTTTAAATACAAAATACGTAATCACTTTTATGTGATCCACTGAAATAAAAAATTGTTTTAAATAAAAGTAATTTAAATACATGTTCAGCCCTATATATTTTACAGGTGAAATTTCGGAGGTTCTCCGGACGTTACTAAACAGAAAAAAAAACACCTGCTTAGATTTTTCCAAGTCTACATTCGGAAATACCTGCACCCGAACGGCCTCACGTGTTATTTTACCCTCGTTTAACAGTGAACAAGGATAAAATGAGCTATAAGGCCACTCGGTGTTTCTGAATGCAGCTCAACGAATATAAGAAACGTGTAAAAATGTTGAGAAAAATTTCTGATTGAAAAAGGACGAATTAGATAATTCTGATTAGAAGAATTAGTCAATCAGAACCATTTTGGTTATCTCAACTAGAATTATAATAAAATTATGCATAATAAATGTAACTATAAAATTCTGATTCCTCCATTTTCAATCAGAATTCTAATTATCATTTTTTTTCAGTGTAATTTAGTGACGATCCGAATTGAACGATCGTAAAAAGATATGAAGCCGAAGGTACGAAAGATTCCGTTCGGAGAGCGTCCTTTAAGATTACGAGCGCTGTTCGTTAGAAATTCCGCGGCGCGAATCTGCGTCAATTATTAAGACTACATCCCCGCGCCTCGAGAGCACGGAAAGGCGCATACGCGCGTATCCTGAAACCTCTCACACATTGGAGACTGAGGATTGCGAATTAGAGATTAGAATTCGATCAGTCAGATAATTTTAATTTTAATCCATCTCGTTTTAATTAGCTGAATTCTAATCTTTCATTCGTCCTCAATATATAGTGCAATTTAAAGGGAAAGAGCAGCCTAAATTCCTGTTTTCTCATAATTTGTCCGTCCTTATAAAAACGAACCTATACCTAATAAAGGGAAATAAAAAAAAAATCAACTCTAATGACCAAGCGGAGTACCGGGCGGAAGAGTAATGAATTTGCAGTGCTGGTCTGATAACGTCACATGCAGTAAAAATCTAGGATCCTTTGGCTGCATCCGCTGATGTTCGTTGTCACGAGAAGTTCATTGTCACAAAACACACGGATCCTGTACAAAATGTGCTTCCGCGAGAAATTTTATTCCTTGGAGATGGAGATCGTGCGATTTGTTAGAATCGTCGGCGCACCGTCCCAAATCAAGAGGCTCGTTGAGAGGGAGGGAAACGACGTGACGCGAATAAGCATCAGCCGCGGCTTATAGACTTAACCGACTCGCTCGACCGCTCGACCGGTCGGAACTGCATCTCGCGGTAGGTGAATCACACGCGCCGAATCACTTCTAGGTCGTTTAGTCGCTACTCCATAACGACAAAACCAGCTGATCCCGCGCGCTTTCCGTGGGAGGAAGACTTGGCGAGAAGTCGCCTTGAGAATGCTTGAGGAGACTCGCGAGGACTTTATTTTGTCGGGATTTTTCGACTGCTACTCACCGTCTCACTCCGGATTCCGAGGATCGTGATCGCGGGTACGAACCGCGATTGCGACACGCAGTGTTTTCGAAGCCGTTGTTTGCGATACAACGCTTGTTAAGAGCAAAGAGAGAAATGCACGGCCACGGAATGACTTCCCGATCGAATGAAGCTGAACGAGGCCAGATGAAACCAACAAGTTACCGAGTAATCAAGCGATGGTGGGCTGTAACGCCGAACGATATCGAAATTGCTAAACGATACCAACCAACACCAACTGACGCCGATCGACGACTGATTTTATCGAACTGTTCGCGGTCAGCGATGAAATGCGACTCGCGCCGCGCTCGACTCGCCATCTTGCGTCGCAATACTAGAAATGGGCGATTAGAGATCGATCTTTTTAATCTCGACTTTTTGAATCGATTATCTCGGTTAATTCGCAGCTCGATTCTTTCATGAAAAAATCGAAAATTTCGACTTCGATAGCGAACGACGCGAGTGTGCTACCACCGACCAGATATTGTTAAAGACCGATATACTTACGGGAGTTTACATCCTTGAGAATATTGAAGTGATTAAGAGTTAAAAACTGATAATATTGTATTAATTTTATGATTTATTAGTTTAGTAGACGTATTTATACATTTAGAACTCAATAATACTCGATTTTTCTTTATAATTGTAATTTGATTTCAGTGCTATCGTCAAAGTTTGATTTTCAACGGAGATGATAACTACAGAGAAAAAAATTGTAATTTTCAATATATACCTAGCAAATGAGAAATGGATTGAAATGGATTAAAATGAATTCAGATTTTCAGAAATAGGGATTCATGAATGTTAAAATAAATTTTTTTCGATCCTGAATGCATTTTTGTTCATTTACAGGAATTGCATAGACCATATCTTTATGCTTTTCAATTTAAAAATAATATTATAGTATTTTGTGTACATTATGAATACTGTTCAATTCAAAATTGTGAATAGGAAATACAGTTTTTCAATCCAGTTGCATTTAAAAATAATATCAGTCATTTCTGTGCATCGTAAATTCTGTGCACTGCTCAATTCAAAATTCTGAATAGGAAATGCAGTTTTTTAATCCAATTGAATGAAAAAAAGTTTTTCTTTTAAAATGGACCATAAATGCTACTTAATCTAATTAAGTTTTAATCTAACTAAATTCAAAAAAGTAATAATGTAAAAATAATTGAGCTATGTTCTTTTGATTCTCTTTGATTAGAAGTAAAATGAATGATCGATGTGAACATACGCAAACCAAGTCAAACACAGCCCGAATATTACTGATCACAGCGCGCGACATCGGCCAATCAAAATTATTAGATTATTCGACACTTACCCAATGACTGCGTTTAGCAGAAAAAGCAGCTTTGCAACTATTATAAAATTCTTCAATATGATTGGTTTATACACTTGAGTGAGGAATTAAGGGCAAAACCAATGTTGTCTCATAGTAATATAATTGATTATATTTTATTATTATTTTTTTTAATGATATTTTTATTATATGTATATAATTTCGTGCACTGGTTTAGCTGATTGTACTTGAAGTAGAGAATGAATAACACATTTACCAATTGAAAAATGATGTAGCGGCGGATAACATAAAAGATCATTCATAATCCAGAGATTCCAGGTTCGAATCCCACTAAGGTACGTTTTTTAATACCAATTTGAAGTAGTTAATTTCAGGTATAATTATTATAAATATCTTAGGAATAAAATGTAATCCTTAAATATGAAGGTTTAAATATGAAAGTTTTTTGTTTCAAATATTAAACTAATGTCAGCTCGGATCCAATCCATTTCAACCCATTCAATCCATTTTCATAGATTTAAAAAAATTTTAATCCATTCTCGTTTACTGGGTAGCAAATTTATATTAATTGTTGATAATATCAGTATTCTTCAATTATCTCCGGGCTCTTTTTATACAGCCCAGAATTGACGATCTTTAATATTATCTCGTCTACTTATAAGAGTCTAAGCACAAGAATTGTTATAACACTTACTTAGAGACTTAAATTGTCGACGTAAGTAACGCACAAGTTTTGGCATATGATGTATGACTTATTGCCGTCTCTTGGAGACACAGCAATAAGTAGGATAATAAGTACGTGAAAACTTATGCGTTACTTACGTTTACAACTTAAGTTTCTAAGTAAGTGTTACGACAATTCTTGTGCTCAGACTTTTGAGTAGCACCAACGAGATAATATTAAAGACCGTCCTGGGCTGTGTAAAAAGGACCCGAAGAAAATTGAAGAATGCTGACATTATCGATAATTAATATAAATTAAGTCTAAATAAGTGTTATGATTCTTGTGCTCAGATTCTACGCTCGTACAGTATAGGTAAGCACAGTATAGGTAAGAACAGTAATTTCACTCACATCAGCCAAAAATAGGGGCAACAGTTTTGTGCAATTTTCAACATGGCGCATCAATCAGTTTCCGTATTAATAAGATTCTTCGCTCTTATAAGTACTTACGCGCAATTTTCAACATAGCACTGTGAGACATAAAGATCAAAGGTGCCAAACACAAAATGAAACTACTATTCTTAGCCCGGATTCTCATACGGCCACAACACTTTGACACCGAACGCTGATTAGTAAAAAACAAGCGGGGGGGGAGGGGGTAAATTTTACCCCCACAACCAATCTGTGTTCGGTGTCAAAACGCTGTTGCCCGTATGAGGATCCGAGTTTACTTATATTGTGGCACAGAGCTGCATTCAGGAATTAGAACTGCCGCATACAAAATTCCGCAACAGTGACCCTAAGACGTAAACTTAAGCCGATGAACCAATCAGGATATTTAGATCTATGTAATCTAACGGAAATGGAAATAACAGTAATCTTATAACAGTAATCTCTATAACCTCGCAATAAGGTGAATTTCAAGCGGTTGAAACTCGCCTTATGAATATTTACTGCTATTTCTATTTCCATTAGAGTATGTAGATCTAAAGCAGTATCTTGATTGGCTCATCGGCTGAAGTTCACGTCTTAAGCTCGATTGCACCAATGTTACTTTAATTTTAAACGAGGCTTAAAATTCTTTCTGTTTCTATTTGATTTTAAAACGAGATAGAGATTTAAGTCTCGTTTAAATCAAACATTGGTACAACTAGGAACTTCACACCTTGACGGAAAAGTAGAAAGTGGATAAGCCAATTAGAACTTAGTGGAAAAACAGAAGTAAACAAGCGGAATGTACCGCTTACTACTATCACCGATTGGTTTCCACTTTTCTGTTTTCCGCTTTTTTGTCAAGGTATGAATTGGCCTTAAGATGTCTTTTCATACGCAGCACGATGCGGCAGCAAAAAATGTTACGTGAAGCAAATTTTTCATAATTGCTTCCGCTACATTTGCTACTTATGAAAAAGAATAACGGCAACAGCCGTATTAATATGTATTAAAGTTTAACCTCCAATATGTCTTTTATTTGCTCAGCTCGAAAATTAAGGGAGGTTTTTTGTTGGGTCAAAAAATATTTTTGTTTTACATATTCTTAAAAATTGTACTTTTAAAAATATGTGATAAAAATATCAAGTCAAAATTTGAAAAATTGATCGAATTATAGTCTGTTGAAAAGTCAGGTAGCCTTTCGGAGCGCTAGAGCGAAGCGCTGCAGCTTATCTATGCGTCGTCCTCTTTTGTTTAGGTTTTTGCTCTATTATTTTTTTGTCATATTTCTACTGGCCACTATTAGGGCGTTAGTCATTTTTTTCCATTTTTATTTCAACTTTTTATTTCAGTATACTTCGAAACATTGAAGTGGAAAGATGTTCTTCAAGTTTTCGGTTATTTAGAATTATTTTTTCGGTTTTGCATCATGTTCGTTAATACGAAAGAAAGTAAAGCAAATAATGTGCAGCCTGGATATAAATCCAAGAAAAGAAAATTTTATAGAAATCGACATACAAATGAAATAGAGGTGTCGTTCGCTAATGCTTCCGCAAAAAAACTAAAGAATAAAGACAATTTTGAAATCACAATCGATGCCATGCATGGATATCGAATTATACATTTCCTGTTTGTTTTTAATATACTGAAAACTTTACTGAAGTATAAGTATAAAAAATGTGACAGTGATGTACATTTTTATATGAGAGGAGAACAAGGTTTAGGATTTAAAATTGTTATTGATTGCGATCACAATATAAATTGTATTTTATAATTGAATTTAAGATATCGAACAATTTATCAATTTGATCAATAAAAATGACTGTACCAATAGCTTCAGTAATCTATTAAAGGTAATCTATTAAAATGAATATACATTCATATACATTCAGCTGTTACTGATGTATTTAATAATTGAATTGCGTATCGAGCTTTAATTTTCTCAAAACAACTCGGATTGATATGAGAATTTGTTAGTTTTAGAGCTAATCGAATATTATATTTAGAATCTTCTTCATAAAATTCTTTAATATGCTTAAATGAAGCATATTAAATATTATTAAATATTATTATTATAATATTTAGAAACATGTTCTTTGAATATGTGTCATACATCATATATTAAGAAAATATTAGCACCATTTATTGTAAAGAAAGGATTGTCTTGTGTGATTTCTAATTGATTTATCAACATTATGTTATTAGAATCCATATTGCAAACTATAGATACCATTTTCAAATTGGTATTTTGTAATTTAATGATGCATTCAATCAACAATTCTTTTAAAATTTTAAAATTAGTCATAGATACCGAAAATACATATAATAATGATTGCTTCCAGATACCAAATATACATCGCGCTAAAAAAACGCACGCCTGCCTTGCTGATTTTTGAATGATTTGCATTGACCATTATCAACTAAACCAATAACTTCATCTTTGTTTATATTATAATATAAGTGACATTTAATTGACATCTCGTCAATGCTAATTATACGTATCTTCTTTTTTCATAACTTTAGTTTGATTTTATCGATGTAAAATCGAAGATATTTTGACTTATATCACATTTTATAACTAAATTTCTATTAATAATTCTCCTCAAAGTTTTAATCGATGGCAAAATAAAAATTGTAGATAACGTTTTATACATTTTTGGACTTTTGAAATAAAGTCGGAAACAATATTCCTTAAAAAGTTAATTTTGAATGTTAAAACTTGTATATATATTGATTTGTATATAATTCAATAAAGTAAGGACCTGAACATAATGGAAGAATAGGAATTAATGATCACGTTTACACGGCACACTTAATCAGGTTTCATAACATCTGTAGTTATGAAACTGATCAATCTCATAACTATATTCCTCTGAAAAATGGAATGACTAGTTAGTTTCTAATTATTATATAATATTATTAAATATTATTAATATTATTAAATCCAATTAATATCCATTTCCACTAATATAGATTAATTTTAATCTCAGTTCAACTTATCTTCGTCTTTTTCTAGTTCTAAAGATTAGAAAAAGACGAAGAGTAAGTTGAACTGAGATTAAAGTTAATCTATATTAGTGGAAATGAATATAAATATAATAAAGTGTAAATGTAGTCAATGTCTATAATTTATAGGAATTGTGCCTATAATTTATAGACAAAACAATTAGAAATAAGAATTAAATATAATACACAATGAACAATAATAAGATATAAGACGTATAATATAAAACATTAGAAATAGGAGTTAAATGTAACATATAATGAATACAAATAAAATATAACTTCAGAAATAATTATGTCTTTATATTTTACAGGCGTGTTCCGATGTGCACAGTACTAAAAATTTATAAATCACATTATATATACTGTAGATTTTCAGTACTGGCAGTATACTACCTTGATCAAAAAGTTCCCGGAATTCATTCTGAAAATTCAAAATACAAGTTTTATTCATTTATAAAAGTGATATTGTCCCTTTCAAAGTATTCCCCATCGACTACAACGCATTTATGCCAACGCTTGATCCAGCTCTCGAAACATTTCTGGAACTCTATTGTCGGTATAGTCATCAGAGCCGTCTTCGATTTTTCCATTACCTCCTTTTGGCTGTTAAAACGCGTTCCCCGTAATGGTTTTTTCATGCCACTCATAAACGGCTGTTTTCTTTAGAATATCACTGCCGAAACAGCATTTCCCAACATTTCCAAGGTTTTCACACCATTGAATCCATTTTTAACGCAAAATTTAATACAAACTCGTTGTTACAAATTCAACTTCATTTTTAAAACTGTAAAAAATCGAAAATACATGCAGAGGTTGATGACTCAAGACGGCGTAACTTTTACAAATGTCAAGCTATGGTGATAAAATTTGGTGGGAATGTCAATGATAAATGTGGCAACCTAACCAAAAAACAGAACTCAAATCAGCTGACTCAGAGCATCACCTAGTGGTAATTCCGGGAATTTTTTGATCAAGGTATATCGGAATACGCCTGTAAAATATAAAGACATAATTAATTATGAAGTCATATTTTATTTGTATTCATTGTATGTTACATTATATATCTTTTATGTACCCATTTATATATTTTCTACTTCTAATTTTTTATATTTAAATTTATATAGTACAAAATCTTATAATAAATATTGCAGTAACGTTGTAATATTACAGCAATGTTGCTGCATCATTACAAATTCTGCAATAATATTGCAAATATTCCTCCACTGTATGCAAAATCTAATATTGCATATATATTATGTTATAATATTGCTACATTATGTATCAATATTTTTAAAACGGATATTTTTACGTTGCTGCAATGTTGCTGAAATATTTCACAATATTTTTGCAATGTTGCAATCTTGCAATAAAACACTTTTGCAATGTTGCTGCAATATTTCTGTGCTGTATGGGAACCTGAATTCTCATTTTCAATATTTGTTATTTTTAAAGTTGGAATCGCATTATGACATAATCTATTTCTTAAATAGTTCGTAAACATGATATTTTCAAAATGATTGCTACAAACACTTATATAATAAATGCGATGTAGACATAAGATCTTCTCGAAAACATATGTTATGATAGTCCATTGCTTTGTTCTAAAAAAGTTATATTACGTGTAATATTAAACATGCGGTAATAATAAGTAAAAATTCACAATGCACTTTTAAGAGTGCCATGTAAACGTAATCAATATAAATATATCTTTTTTCATATTTGATTATGTTTAATTAAGTTAACTTAGCATAAACTACTTATTTTTTGTAAATTATAAAATCTTACTTTTCGATATCTTTGAAATAACGAAAAAAAGTGCATTGTGAATTTTTACTTATTATTACCGCATGTTTAATACTACACGTAATATAACTTTTTTTTATCCATTTTTTAGAAATATTTAAGGCGCAGCTCTTAAACTATTTTCTTTTGCCACGGATATCTGCTCAAACGGGATCTATATAATATGTACATTCTTGTTATCTTGCATTTCATTGGATCCAGCCCAAAATAAAAGCTATGCAGCCATACCTGCGCAAACATGCATTTTTTCGCTGTCTCTACTGGTTATACTATGATCGTGATTGTGACTCAACTGAAATTCTTGTTCTAAATTAAACAAATCGTTTGAAATAAATCGACGATTAGTTTTTGCAATGCATCTCTTGGAGTTGGATTACAAGGCATTAATACTTTTTGTGATTTGATGGACTTAAGTCAAAGACTAGCGACCAATGTATGTTTTATATATATTATGCATGCCTTGAAAATATTGGACTGCCAGTAAAGCAGTTTTTGATATTGTCATACTAAAGGTAGCATCAGAAGAGAAAGAAAAAAATACTGAAGCAGGAAATGAACTCTTAACTGTCTCGGATGATGGAACATGCAGTAAGAGAGGCTATTCATCATTGTTTGGAGTTGTTATTTAATTGAAAAGTATTCAAATAATTGTGGATTTCGTTCGTCAAGTCTATGTTTTGTCAGGCTTGCAACTATTGGCAAAAGAAAGACGATGAGGAATTTGATTACATGGTATAAAGAGCATGAAAAACATTGCGTAAGCAATCATACTGGGAGCGCCGGCAAAATGGAAGTGGATGGTGTGATCGAAATGTTTGCGAGATCTGAGATACTTCATGAAGTCAAATATATTAATTATATCGGTGATGGTGACACAAAACACTCAAGGCGTTCTTAGACAGTAAGCCGTATGGAGATGAACTTCCAATTACAAAAAAAGAATATATTATACATATGTGTCAAACTATCAGGCTCGACACACAGATATATGCGACATACAATATACGAGCGAACGCGTTTTGCTCTTGTTTTTGTTAACAATTACGCGGTAGATCATAGGAAAGATTCGGCACCTATGATCTCACATTTCCAGTCGCTTATTGCATCGTAAAAACTCCGCATCCTTTGTCAGTCTCCGTCAAAGGATTGGCAGTTCTAGTGATCTCACGATCGCCAAGGAAAATAAATTTCGGACATTATCAAAAAACGAATCCGAGATGATGAGGAATCATGATGTTTACGCATTCTTCTCGTGACCACCAAACTGAGCGGATGATTGATAGTACTCTCGATGCGTGCGTATACATCAACATTATCGGTAGTTACATTTCTATGCCTAGTGTAGTTTCAACAGTTACAATAAACAGTGTTATAATAAACCTTGTATTCTCTTAAAATGCAAATACAGTAAAAGGAGACTAAGCTTTTATGCTGACGTACAGACCCGTACCCGTACAAAGTGCGTTGGACATGTAAAAAAACGTATGAGTTCCCGACTGAGAGCCATCAAGAAAAAAAATAAAGGACTTGGTGGCAAGGGTCCTGGAAAATTAACTGATGCCTTAATAAATGACTTATCGACATATGACAATTTGGCAATAGTTCATAATTCTGATTCTGTCATACTATGAAAGATATAATATGGGCTACTTTTTATTACAAATGCTCGACGGATGAGAATCCACAACAACGATAAGTGTCCGCCCAGTAAATCATCATGGTGTAAATGGAAACAAGCCGAAGCTAATAACGTTTTGTCAGAATATAAACATCCAGTTCCACTTACGTCACAGGTCCAAGAAGTCACTCGACCTATGAGGACTTATCGTAGGATAATTTATTGAAACGATGTTTAGGTGGCCACACTCAAAACAACGAGTGTCTCAACTTTTTGATTTGGAATTTTGCACCGAAATACATATTCTGCACAGGGAAAAAATTATTAAAATTGCATCATTTTTAGCAGCATGCAATGAAGAATTTAATTCTGTGCTTCGAATAATGGAAGTTATGGGATGAACGCGTTAATGGCTACCGGACGAGACAATAAACGGATAAGAGACAAGAGATGCCGATGAATGTACTCTACAAACTTCAAAAGAAGTCCGATCTGCTGTCGATTGGAGATTGCAATAAAAAATGAACTATATAAAGAAGAAGAGGGAGTAATATATGATCGCCGATTAGGGCTGCGTTCCGTTTCACGCATGATGAGCATGCATCATTTATTCTTGTTTAATATTCGATGAATAACAAGGATAAATGATACATCATGCTCATCATGCGTGAAACAGAACGCAGCTTAGCTGTAAGTACTATTTAAAAGCGTTTTTCTCGAAACGACATTTTTTAAAGTTGGAAATTCTATCCAAATCATGCGATCGATATGATTTTGGTCTTAAAATGTTCGGAAATACCGCCTCTTTAAAGTAGACTAAAATAAAGAGAAAATATTGAAAACTTTTTTTTATGAATAAATATAATAACTGCAACAATTTTTCATTAAAAAAAAATTGTTTTTGTTTGAATGACTACAACTCAAAAATTTTTGCAATTTTTTACTTTTAGTCTATATGAAGCACAAATCTCTATAGATTTTAAAAATGTTTTTGTTTTATTTTCAGATTATTTTTGAGCCTCTAAGAATTTCCTCTAACTGGCCATCTCATTCCGCCGCACACTCCGCCCGGCTCGCCCACCTTGTCTACTTAAATTATTATAGATTATTATTTAAATTATTATAGATTTTTATTTTTTAAATATTTAATTAAGATTTAAATATTCCAAAATTTAAAAATTTTATCTTTAATAATTCCTTTTTTATCAATTCCAAAAAATTATCCATTTTTCCTGGCTAACAAAGTAGAAACTTCTCTTAATATGGAAAACTTAAAAAAATAAAAATTTGTGATTATATGGCAACTAGTGCAGTTACAATTTGGACAATTACCATTTTAGGTAATTATTTAGAATTTAGAATATTCCCATTACTTTAAATAATCTTAATAAAAATGTACTCATTGTAAATGTATTTTCACATTTTTTGCAAATATTGCAGATTTTCTTGACTTCAAATTCTTTGCTGCTCATTATTCGTTTAGTTGAATTTCAATGAAATGCAGCAAAATGTATTTTGCGTCGGAAATGCATCATCTCATGTAAAATTTTTAATTAATAGTAATGAATTGCTGTCATAGCGTGCTGCGTATGAAAAGTCAACTTTACTCCGAATCTATAATAGATTTTTAAGCCTTAAGCCATAAGGAATCACAATCAATTATTTTCTTCGCATTTGACTGTAGTTGGTCAATTTCTTACGGCTTAAGGCTTAAAACACCTACTGTAGATCCGGACTTAAGGTTACTGTTAAACCCATTCAATGGGCAGTAGCAATAATGGATTAAAGAGTAGGCGTAAAAATCGACTAATCATAATTGTCTTTCTCACATTCGACTATGATGACTTGGTTGATTCCTACTCCTTAATCTACTACTGCTACTGCCCATTGTAAAATGGGCTTTACAGAAATTTTGTGTGCGACAGCTCTTACGCCTAAATAACTTTAGAGTAAATTTTTGCTATACATAACCAAATTTAACCTATAATTTAGAGTTAAGGGCTCCGCAATAAAAGAAACAGAGAACAAAGAATAAGAATTTTTAATTTATCAGAAATCATGTATTGTGGAATACATAGTTGAAAATCTTATTGTTACTGTTACGGAAAGTGTATGACCAGCTTTATCTGGGTATACGAGCTGCCGCAGATAAAGTTTTTGTAACAGTAACCTTAAGCTATGAGCCAATTAGGATACTACTTTAGATCTGTGTAATCTAACAAAAATAGCAGTAAACTTATTCATAAGGCGAGTTTCAACCAATTGAAATTCACCTTATTGCGAGGTTATGGATAAGTTATAGGTTTACTGTTATTTCCATTTCTGTTAGATTACGTAGATTTAAAGCAATATCCTGATTGATTCATCGGCTTAAAGGAGGGTATACTCAGTTAGAAATTTTAAGAATCAATTTTTCAAAAATCACATTTTCTTAAAGTATATATAATGTTAGAAATATTCTCTGAAAATTTCAAGTTAATCCGCTGCATTTTCATGGAAATATACGATCTTGAATATACGTTCGTCGAAGCGCTTCTAGCGCGAAGAGTAAAAGGAAAGAATACGTCATTGGCAACAACAAATTAATATTTTAAAAGCATCAACTTCAAGAGAGGATGCTTTTATATTATATGGTCCTAGAATAGATAACTCTGTGTAAGTTGAAAAATTTTTTATTTAATAATAAATTGTACTTGAAACTCTCTTGAAATAGATATCTAGGATATCAATAATAAAACTTTATCCCTAGGATAGAAAGTGAAAGGTGAAAATTTTAATCATTGAAGTTAATGGAGAAATTTTTCATTTTTCACTTTTTCTAGGAAAAAACTAATTGGAATGCAACTTGTGTCGCCATGTGCACGAAAGTGTCTAGGGATATTGTAATTGGAAAGCATCCCATATGTTTATAGTATAAACATAAAGCTGGTTCTACATTAGTCGCATCCACAGACTTCTATTATAACACAAGACTGCTAACTCCCCACTTTTTCTTGTATAAAAGTGTCTGCGCCTAATAAATGCGTAACGAAAACCATCATGTATAGAAAAGAGATATGCCAATAAATCACGTGACCAATCTCTCTGTGATTAGTTCTTAAGAATATAAGAAGATATTATGGCGATCTAACTTTTAATTTTCACAAATTGTTAGGAGCTCCGTACAATAGAAAGAACAGGAAACAGAGAACAGAGAATAAGAATTTCAACCTATCAAAAACTATGTATTCTACATGATTTCTGATAGGTTGAAATTCTTATTCTCTGTTCCTTGTACCTTTTATTGTGCGAAGCTCCTTACGAATCATGTGTACTATTATTTATTTCAGATTCTTTCATTTCAATGCAAAAACGCATTGAATAAGCCTATTTCGTTCATTCTGTGTATATATAACTTTTTCAAGTTATATGAAAGTATATAAACATATGGTGTTCTGCACATGCGCGGTTTTACAAGCGCATGTGTCACATAAAGCCGGTTCTACATTAATTGCAAACTTTGTGTTTGCGACAGCCAATCTGAAGCTTGTATTTTGAAATCAATGCTTCATATTGATTGTCGCAACAAACTTCGGCTTGCAAGTAATGTAAAACCGGCTTAATACATACTGAGTGCATTCCGAATCGGATTAGCTTAGCTTATTTTTTCCCCTAGATGTGAGCAATTCTAACTAAATCGAGAAATGTTTCGAACTCGGCAGCTGTCATACTCGTAACCAATAGAAGCCAGTAGCTGAGTTTGATAGCCGATGGGTTTGGAATACTTCTCGGTTTAGTTACGGAACTGCCAATATCTAAAGGAAAAAATAAGCTAAGTTAATCCAATTCGAAATACACTTACTATCTATCGACAATAGGAAAAGTGGGGAGCTAGTTAGGTGTTGCGTAGAATTCTAAATAGACGTGCACGTCAATGCGAAATCGTGGTCGGACCAAATTAATTGTTCACACGCACGCATACATGTATGGACATCATGAGAATCGGCATTTTTAAGAGTAGAAAATGGTATCGGCACAGATCAGAGCAACGATCGGCGCGTATGATCGTTAATCCATTTGTGATTCCGAAACACCGCTGCCGCTAACCATCTCCATTTTCGGAATTGTTATCAGAAACATCAATCAGGAAAGAGGGCCCATGGGAGGTCGTGGCGGTGTGTAGATATTCATTTGATCACGGATTGAGCAAGGGTACGGATCGTATACAAATTCAGAGCGAGTCTAAGTCTAGAATGTTTTGCGTGCGTGATCGCGTTTCAGGGTTTCTCTTAGGCGTCGTCGCGAATATAGTCCACGAGTTATACGTTGTGACTCGACAGCGTCCCCAGGCGTTGTCCGAAAGGCGATTCAGGGACTCGAGTTCCCAAGCAAAATCGCTGTCTTAAATACGCGATAACATAAGTAGATAGAAGCAGCGAAACGTATTTGTTAAGCATTATGCTTATTGTGCCTGATATGTGAATTGTACTCGATTTAATTAAACATTCATAAACGAAAACACAGCGTGAGATATTAATGTCAATCTGAACCACGAAACACTAGTGTTATAATAGAAGTTTGTGGTTGCATCACAGCGTCACAAGCGTTGCGGATAAACATCAAGTTAATTCGACTCTGATTGGACTGCAACGCTTGCGACACGCTGACACTGCGACTAATGTAGAATCAACTTAAGATCCATTTTCATCCAGCATCCATAAACATTTCTATAGTATACACTGAGATTTTTCTCGCACCATTCTGCCAAATCCAGGTATATATAGCTAGGGCACTATAAGCCCGGATCTATAATAGATTTTTAAGTTTTAAGCCATAAGAAATGGATGAATCACAATTGATTATTCTTCTCACATTCAGCTGTAATTGGTCAGTTTCTTACAGCTTAAGACTTAAAACATCTGTTGTAGATTCAACTAATGGGTGCTTTCCATTTGACACAAATCGATACAAGTGTCATTCTATCTTTGTCACTCTCTAAATATCAACAAGGATATAACGCTGCTTGTGTCGACTTGTGTTAACTTATGTCATCAAATGGAAAGCACCCAATATATGCTGCATTTAGGGGGCTTATTACGGTTCTTTAGACGAAGTAAAAATTATAAAAATAAGCAAACTCACTAAGTGTTAACCAATGAAGTTATAAATATTCTACAATAGTAAATTCGATCTTTCGTAATTTTCACTTCGTTTAAAGAACCATAATAAGCCCCCGATTCCCATCCGAATATCATTCAGTTATCTATTCTTCTTATAATTGAACATTAGACAAGGATGACATTACATCTGGGAAGAATCCAGGTGGAAATCTGAACACGTCTATAGATATTCGCATCCGCCATTTTTAGTTAGTCTTTCTTTACTCTTTGTTCTCTCTTCAATCTTCTTAGTTTAACGGAATAGAAAAAAAACAAGAGATTGAGGAAAAGAGCAAGAGTGAGAAAAGGAACCAAAAATGACGGATGTGTTCAGATTTCCACCTGGATTTTCTCCAGATGTAATGTCGTACTCATATTATAACTTTAATATAGCAAATGCTGAGTCTATTTTATACGTCTATGATCTCTATTATACGACATCATCAATGAGATATTAAAGATCATCAATCCTGTGTAAATTTTCAGCGGTATAAAAAGGGTCTCGAGGACCCAGAAGTAATTGAAGAACGCTGATGTTATCGACATGACATAAATTTGCTATTATTAATATAATTATTAATATAAATATTTGGCATGCATTATTAAATTCATGATTTTTTATTATATAAATGTTCCATAAATAAATATGTATACTTGTAAAGCTATAATATTCTATATATTGCAAAAAAATTACAATTTTTTTTCTGCATTTTTTTCTAAAAATTAGGAAAATTAGAAAAAAACGAAAAGTAAGTTGAATTGAGATTAAAGTTAATCTATATTGGTGGAAACGGGTATTAACTCACTTCAATATTCTCAAGGACGCGAACTCCCGTAAGAATGTCGATCTTTAATAGTATCTCGTCGGTGTCGGCACGCTTTACGCCAAAGTTATAACATCGATGTTATGAAACTGACCATTCATAACTATTTCTCTGAAGAATGGAATGACTATGATTGACCAGTTTCATAACATCGATATTTGTAACTAGAATATTATAACTTTGGTATAAAGTAAAGTAGTGTATATGGTTTATAGTCAAAGCGGACAGCCTGTTGTAGACTATACGAAATCTCGATATTATGTTTTACAGATCTTATGTTTTACGGATTACGTTAAAGTTATGAATCCCTATGTACCTGTGCCTTTAAATTTTAAGTCTTAAGGCTCCTGAGTAGTCAGCATGCGATTCAAAATCAGTCGGCGACTGGCGAAATCAGTAATCTCACACACACACAAGCACAAGCCCATATATAATATTATATTGTATACTCTCAGCGTACATAGACTCGTGCTTGAGTTTGTGTTACAGCGCCTCGCTACGATAAATAGCTGAACTTATAAACATGAAAAAGTGATTTTATGACGAAATTTGCTGCATGCTATTTCGTTATTATTTGCTTAATTGTAAAAATGTGATGTGTCTTGTACTTATGCAAGTTCTAAAAATGGGCAGAAACTATAGTTACTCTGGAATTTTATATGTAAAAGCGTATATTTCATTCATTTCAACAGCTGTTCTGCTCACTTGTGTTTCTGTTCACTTGTGTTTACCTGCCTTTTACGATCATTTACTAACTATTAAAAGGATAGTTTCTGCCCATTTTTACAGATATTTTAAAGCAATCTTGTCGTTTCAATTTATTTATTATAAATAGTCTTTATTTATAAATGGCTTTTATTTAAAAAACAAGACTTTCTGGATATTTATATATTCATTTATATATTCATATATTTTTATATATTCATAATTTTTATCTTATATTTTAGAAAGCTTATTGCACAAAGTTCTCCTTATAAATTTAGAGATTATGACCTGTATTCAGAACACGCTTTTATCAATAAAAGCGCGTTTTAATCTCTAAAATTCTATAGTATGCGTAAATTATAGCGTGCTACATCATTATAAGCGCGTTCTGGATATGGGTCTATATCAAATTTAATAAACATCGAATTATTGATTTATTAGAAAAATCTATAGTCTTCGAATCATTTTTTTTCATTTGTCATTCTATAATTACTTTAATAATTTTTATATAAATAAGCATATATAATTATGAAACATATCTATCATTTCATGTTTCTAAATTGCTATAATGTTTATTCAGAAATATCTTTCATCTTATCCATATTAGTAATCTTTTTCCTCAATTCGTTTATCCGGCCAAAAATCAATTACAGATACTTTAAGGAGACAATCTTCATAAGAACAAGTGCTCATCAAGGTATCTCCATTAGATATGTTTAAATTCGAAATATCCGACTGTTTTAAGAATGACCAGTCACAGCCATACGATAAACCTTTGTGTTCTTTGTAATTGACAACGACAGATGATAATATATCATGATTAATGATCTTGAAACCATTGTGCATACAGGCGGCGAGCAGGTATTGATGAGTAAACGGATCCCATTTTAAACGCCAGACTCCACCATCGAGACAAATCGTCGATACTGGTCGAGCGAAATTTCTCTTGTCCCACAGTCTTATATTCTGATCGTAACTGAAATATTTAAGCGCATATTGATCGTTTAAAGAAAAGTTTATCAAATAAATTATCCAAAATAAATTTTGCAATCATAGAAGATAAAATATGTAGATTAAATTTCTTTAATTTTAATAATGTACAGATAAAGAAAAAAAAATTTATAAAAATCATAAGGTTTCACGCACGTGCGTATGAAAAATTGAATGTGGAGATCTTTGAGTTTTTAAATGTTTATTTTCTTGAAAAATAAAAAAGAGAATGCAAAGTGATTATCGAAAATTTTTTTACCTTCCTGTTGCGAGTAAGAATTTTTTACTATGGATGCTAGTAACACCGGCAATATATTTCTTATTTTCAACTACAGGATGAGATCCAGTTCTGCTATCAAAACATAGGAATCTATTGTCATCGCCTCCTGAAATTTATCATAAATTAATTTATAAAAAAATTTATTGAGTTTTCTTACTCAATTGAATTATACTATTCTAAATAATAAATTCGACTAGATGCGCGCGCGCGCGCGCACACATACACAAATTGTGTTGAGCTGCAAAATCGTCAGTACACTTTATTGTGCTGTTTAATAAAATATGTATTTTATAATTCAAGATATTTGCATATCACTTTTACACTTAGATTAAATCAGTGTATATAGCTTTGATATGCACCAACGCATACTAATATGCCTATTGCAATTTTTGCTAACCGCAAAAAATTGTTATAAATTAAGCAAAATATATAATATAGATAGGCTGCATTCCAAAATAAATTGCATGTGTCAAAAATCTATATAGATTCTATATAGATTCACTTTCATATAAATCATATATCGTCGTACCAGAATAAAAAATTAATGGATTGCAGTAATCAAAGGCGACAATCCACGCATGGAACTTGTGAGCGGGCCATGTAAAATCTTTCGTCAGATCACCCGCTTCATCCCACGTAAAACGAGAGATGTGTCCTGTACTGTCGCTCACAAGAATATTCGTATTAATGATAGGATCGGAAGCAGGGCTGTTTCTTCTGGACCAATCTAGAGATAACGCCATGACATTCTCCTCATCATTGACTTTTAATTTAGTGATAAATTCTATTCTTTTTCCATCGTTTTTCAGTTGATAAATTTGTAAGTATCCCATGGAATCGACAACTGCGAGTAATATTCGAGTTTCTACAATATCTATGACATGTAACCATTTCATATCCAATATAGCTGAAGTGCATACTTGTTGCAACAATTCTAACTCTCCACCATTTGTTATACGCAACAATAAGATTTGCCCCTGTCTATAGGTAGATTTTGTATTAGATTCATTTTTATTTAATTCATATGTTCCACATGTTAACACATTTCGATATGGTTCTATAGGACACCATTCGACAGTGTCTGCTGGAAATTTTGTATTAAATGTAGCCAATGTACGTACATATATCTCGTCTTCTGCCATTTCTTTCTGTCAATTATCTGGAACAAAATAAATTTTGACATAATTTAGAGTTATGCATCGTTAAATGATATTTAATAAAAACTATTTGAATTTGCGGTTTTAGGATTATACATAATAAACTTACATATAATAATTACATAAATTTAAACAAGATAGCGATTATTCTTAATTATAGTCAATAAATCTTGACCATAATCAATGTACACATGTAAAAGATAGTATTGAAAGCAGCACATTAATTGTGAAATAAATATAGCGAAAAGATGTAAAAAAGAAAGAAATGAGAATATCAATATATATGAAACAAACTGAAAGAAAAATATGAGTTGCAATGGACACAGCTCTTTTCTTTTTCAATAAAAAAATGTTTATTTCATTGTAGATATTACACGAAATTTAAATATAGGAACACATTTGTATCATTTTTTACTTGGCATTTCTCTTATATTTATCATAGGATTTTATACGCATCTTGTGTTTATATTTGTACTATTTGTATAATTTGTACTTTATTTATGGATTATATATATGTTAAGGCTTTAAATATATATCACTATTTCCACAAATTGTATTATTTTAAATTAATAAATAAATATTATTAAGAAAAGAAAAACATAAATTCTTTACAAATTATCTATATAAAGTCTATTACAAACCAAGAGCATAAAATAAATAATAAAAAATATCACTATTACAGGATACTATTACTTTTTGGCAGTATTTAATTTTTTCGATATTATTATTCATTTATTAAAAAAAGAAAATTGTTTAGTAGCTAATTAGCTATTTAATTAAATTTAGCCAAATTGAGATATTTGATAGAAATATTCTTCCATTAGTTTTCAATAGAATGTTGCCATTATTATAATTATCACTTCAGCTTATTCTTTACCTAACAATAACACATTACAAAATCATTATGAATTTGTTTCTATCACAATGGGATAATACTTTCCACTCAAAATTTCTTACAATATGCAAGAGGTAGCAGAACAATCATTCATTTGATTATAGATTGCTTTAGATTGAGCTATGTAATGGCTCTTTAGACTTGTAGAAAATACATGGAATATTTGCTTAAGTATACAGACAGTTGATTTTGTTGAAATTCTTGATATTCAAGGACAGCTGATAGAGAGCCATGATTTCACAATAAGTTAATTATCCACTGTACAGATTATGGATTATTCAATATTGACTCTCTTTCTCATATGAATGTCATTAAAGTTTTTTTTCCACAAAGGATAAAAGATTTAACAATATTTAAAACTGAATAGAAAAGGACATAAAGTTATAACCTTTGTACTTCAATTTTAGCAGTGTATGTTATCAAGAATTTTGAGTGGATCTAAAATATGGAGCAATTTTCAAAACAGAATGAATACTGTTAATAATACAAACTTCTGCACAATGCAGTAAGTACTATTTTAAAAATATATGTTTGCATCATAACATGAGGAGTTCTCTATGTAAATGATGTTGTGTAATTCATTATAAAAGCACAGTGTTATTAGCACGCTTTTCTGGCACTTTTCATAGCCTCGGCACGGCATTGTTGGACTAGACAGCATGCCTTCGCAATGTCGCGTTCAACCTTAGATAATGTTTTGTTAATGTTATCGCCGGTGTAACAAAGTTTAAGATCGCGACCTAACTGCTCTATGACTTGCAGCAACTTGATGTATTTTGATTGAGCAGGCACGGAAGATATTGATGCGATGCGTTGAGAAACTCTCAGCTCCGGCACCGTCAGCAACGGTTCCATAATTTTCGCTGTTACTCCCACATTTTTGCGTTGTTTTGTCATCTCCGAGAGGGAGGAAAGAGGCTGCACGTTTTCCGTTTATCTTTTACAACAACCTTGAGAAACAATCGACAATCTATCAGGCCTATGAAACGATTGAAGCAAAAAGATCGATCGCAGTATGCTAATCTTTAAAGTTTAATTTAATGCGAGAAATAAGAATTCATTTCATTCATTCCATTGAATTCATTTCATTGAAATCATGTTGACACAAATATATATTGTTCTACCGAAATATAAGTCAAGCGAACATAAATATTATATGTGTAAATATTATAATACTATACATACCTAGTCAATCTCCCTTCGTCTCTTCTGGGCCGTTTCTACCAATATTGGTTTTAACTACAGCTTAGTGAAACTTTGGTTGACTATTTTCAGCATGGAGTAATAAAATAAGGAGATCAAACTCAGAAGATCAAGCGGCCGGTCTCGAAAAAAAATAGGGTTGAAACACGGTGTAGGAAAATCCATGGAAAATTCAGCAGTGATTTTAATACCATCACGCCTTGCGGGAAAAGTTGGAAGTATTGATTGTCACTTGGTCACAGATTACACGTTACAAATATGTGTTACTACACATACATACTACATATTCATACACCGTGTTTCGAGCTCACTTTCACTCCGCACAATAAAAGGAACAAGGAACAGAAAATAAGAATTTCAAAAACTATGTATTCCACAATATATGATTTCTGATAGGTTGAAATTCTTATTTTCTGTTCTCTATTCCCTGTTCCTTTTATTGCAAAGACTTAAACACAATAAGCACAAAGAACAGGGAATAACGAGCTGTTCAATGTAATATTTACATACCAAAGTTCTGATTGGACGGCTTGTTATTTCCTGTTACTTATGCCTGTGCATATTTCCTGTAATATTACCTGTGCCTATTGTGTTTAAGCTATTTCACACAACTTGCACAGCTGCATATGCATACAAAAGTTATCCAATCACATTTCATATGTAATTATGTCATAAAGCAAACATAAAATATGATTGAATGATTTTTTTTATGTATATGGTTATGTGGTTATGCAAGTTTGTGGAATGGTCCTAAGACTTCGAGTTTGATCTCCTTATTACTTCGTAACTCTCAGGCTGTGATCAAAGTCTAGCTACAAATGCTTTAAAACGTTTGTTGGATTATTAAGAGAAAGAATTTTACAAACTGACCAATTAAAAAACGCTTCAAAGCGTTTATAGCATCACGTTGACTGAACCCTCAGTTTAATATTGAATGGTTTCTACAAATACTCCGTTCTACTCTAGAACGTTTAGCTAAACTTATAACTTGTGCGACATAACTTTAGGAAACTTAAGAATATCGAATAATGATTGGTTTAGCGTTTGTTCTAATAGAAATAAAAAGCATATCTCAAAATATATATTTTTTTCTTCGTAGTGTGTCGTAGTGTTACAATAAGCATCAAATAACATATGCCTGTATTCATAGTCAGGCCTTATATGTAAGGCTTCCTTAAATTTATCTTTAGATACTCTACGAATTATTTCATTGGCTGCTGAACATCTAAAGATAAATTTAAGGAAGCCTTAAGTACAAGATCTGACTATGAATACGGGCAAAAGAAAAATATTGGAAAGTTATAGAAATTTAATAGTAGAGTAGTAGAGTAATAGTAGAGTAATAGTAGTTCTGGTGAATGTCGAAGTTTTGAAAAGCTGTTGGGACTAACTAAAGAAGACAAAAAAATTTTTTGTTGATGCAACATTGTTATTACACACTGTTTGAACATTTAAAGAAAAATAATCTTTTCTATTACTTCAAAAATAATTCAGCATTTTCTCCATCTGTAATAATCAAAATATAAATGTAAATATATAATAATAAATATTAATTAGATAAATAAAGTAATTAAAATACTATATTCTTATCCCAGCAAAGAAAATGGATTGAAATGGATTAAAATGGATTCAGATTTTCAGAAATACGGATTCATGAATATTAAAATGAATCCTTTTTAATCCTGAATACATTTTTATTCATTTATAGGAATTGCATAAAGCAAATGTCTATGCTTTTCAATCCAAAAATAATATTAGCAATTTCTGTGCAACGTGAATGCTCAATTCAATATTCTGAATATGAAATGTAGTTTTTCAATCTAATTGAATAAAACAAGTTTTTTTTTTAAATGGATCTTAAGTAATATAAATGCTACTTAAATTATTATTTAAAATTATAAGTAGGAAATTTTTTATTTTAATTCAAAAAATTGTAAAAAATAATTGAGCTATGTTTATTTGTTTCTCTTTAATTAGAAATAAAATGAATGATCGATGTAAATACTCAATGTAAAAACTAAGTCGAACAAGTCCGAATATTAGACTAATCACGACGCATGACATCGGTCAAGCGAGATTAGATTATTCGATATTTACCCAATGTTGTCTCATAGTAATGTAAATTGTTTATACTTTATCATATCTGTTAAATGATGATATTTTTATTATATTTATATAATTTCGTTACTTGTTTAGCTGATTGTAATTGAAGTAGAGAATGAATAACACATTTATTAATTGAAGAAGTGGTATAGCAGTTAACGTAGAAGATTCATAACTCAGAGGATTCAGGTTCGAATCCCATTAAGATGCATTTTGTAATATTAATTTGAAGTAGTTAATTTTCAGGTATAATTATTATAAATTCTTAGGAATAAAATTTAGGAATAAAATTGTAATTTGTCTTAGGAATAAAATTAGGAATAAAATTGTAATCCTCTTAAAGATGAATGTTTTTTTTTTTCGAATATTAACTAGTGTCAGCTCGGATCCATTTCAACCCATTTAATCCATTTTCATGGATTTAAAGTACGTATTAAAAAAATTTTAATCCATTCTTTGCTGGAATGATAACTCGCCAAATGACTGGACATGTACGTGTGTACAATCTATGCAGCCAATGGAAAGCGAACAACATTATAAAAACGTAATTATTTTTGCCTTATTTCTTGTTCGATGCGGGAAGTGAATATAACGAAGTCATAGCCTAGCTGACCTTATGAAATATGTAATGCGCAGATGTTGTGTTTACTAGAAAAATCATCTATTGTAAGGAATGATCCAGTAGCATAAATGCGAAGTGTATAATAATAATAATTGTTCCATAGGAGAAATTGCATTATTCCTATAAATGATCTTGTATATATTCGTTTTCTTAATGCTTAAAAATTTAATTATACAATAATTTTAACATATCAGTTAGTAATAAATTCTAACTCTTATTTCTGCTAATATTAATAATACTGATTGTTTGTTTAATCGAAATCACATTTTAAATTCTATGTAATCTAATTTGTCAAAATAATTTATAAACTGTTGTTTAAACTTCCTTTGTCTTTTTTGTTGTTCTTCATTATTTTCATCATCGGAAGATGATAACACAAGATTAAATAAATTTGCCATATCTGAAAAATATAGATTAAAAGGATCCTTAGTATGTGGTTAACTAATGTTTAGCAAAATTGGTTAAAATCAACAATTTGTTCAAATACTTTTTACGGCTTACGATTATGACTACGATTTTTACGTGCAATAATCTTAAAGCTTAGGCGTCTGAGCACAAGAATTGTCATAACACTTACTTAGATTTAAATTATAGACATAAGTAACGTACAAGCTTCACGTATGACGTACAACTTATTGTCGTGACTCTAAGAGACGGCAATAAATCATATGTCATACTTGCCTCAGTCAGAAATCTCAGTTCCTCGAAAAAACGTCGTTTCGACGTCGTTACGATGTAAAAGTTATTGATTCGAAACTTGCATCGAAATTTCAACATTTTTGAGTAATAAAAAATTATACATATGTAGAGAGTGCAATGAGAGTTTGATACATTTTTAATATTTTTGGTATAAATTTGTGATACGTAATCTTATATTTTGAATATTTTCGTTCAAAGGCCGAATCGACATTTTTTTCGATTTTATTTCGACAATTGCAATATCGCTGTAATCATAAAAGCTTTCTCAAAATTTTTCAGAATTTATAAATAATTTTATAACTTTTTAGAAAATTGTGGAATTTTTTTATATCGGAATCGGAACATTTTTTGCAACTATCAATAAAGTCTACATCTTTTCTTCTAGTAATTCTTTGTATCTTATTGTATTATTCTACTCCTGCTGAATAACATTACTTTTATTTGTACTTTGTAGTTTATTTAATATAATCTTATTACGTCACTTTTGTATTGAAGAATTTCAATAATGTCTCTTACC
>NW_012130071.1:434684-439185 GCF_000143395.1 Atta cephalotes | reverse complement strand
GGTGTTATTATTTGTACATTACTACTATATTTACTACTATATTTAACATTAATTATATTTTTTTGTGTTCCGCCTCTTTCACAACATCTTTGAATAGATATATGAATAGTTACAACTATACATCCATTAGCATTATAAGTGTTCATGGTTCTTGGAAGGAGCAGTTCCCGATCACAAAAATGAAGCATGGTAAATAGAAATTCGGATTCGGATGGGTGGCCGCGAATGAGTGCATCATAAAATTAGTTCCCGAATTCATAAAATAAATTCTTTTTTATTATAATTTTGTGTATTCTCTGAAATCAGTAATATTTATTTTTACAATAAAATTTCAATGAAATTTTAATGAAATTTTCTCCACCACTATTACACTATTAGTAACACTACTTATCGAATTTACTTATTGCATTAGTGACACTAGTAGTATATTTTTACGCTGACTAGATCAATTCAAGATTTTATTTCCAATTCGAAAATTAATCGAAATTGGAACAAAAAATCCATCGAAATCAATAGAAATTTCGAAAACTTTCGACTTTTATTTTCGACATCAAAACGTTTTTTCGAGAAATTATTTCTGATTGGAGCGTTATTTACGTCTACAACTTAAGTCTCTAAGTAAGTGTTACGATTCTTGTGCTAAGACCCTTCATTCTACAATAATCGTAAGCGTAATTGTAAGAATTGACCAATCACAGTCAAATATTCTCTTCACATTCGTCTTGATTGGTCAATTCATATAACTCCGCTTCCGACTATATATAGGCTTTAGGCACAGTATAGTATACTGTTCTATAAGTAGAACCAGTAGCAACATTCCGTAAAAAGTGTCGGAGAAATTTTATCGCGCATGCGCCGCATTACTACCGACAACATGGCGTTCATCAATCAAATTGAACAGTAAATACAGCTGACATAAGGTTATGCATATCAAAGGCAGCTTTCCAGATAAGCGATATAATAAGGATCAACTCTGATTAACTTTAATTGATGATTGTTTGCTATTGAAAGATACGATAGATAAAATAGAATGTGTAATTGTTGGTATAATTTATATGTGCAATGCGTGATTGTAACAGTAATTCCGCTAAGCTTTTTTCGTTTTCCATCTGATTTAGAAAAGTAATAATTTTTTGATAATTTTTGATGTGTGTGTGTGTGTGTATGTGTGTGTAAACATTGAATGATTTTTAAAATTACGATAATATATAATATATAAATAAATTAATTCATTCGAAGGGTTACGAGCCAGAGATTATGATAAAAAAGACAGTATATTAGTTTATAGAAATTATTTACCATTTGTAATAGTTTAATATTTAGAAATTTTTGTCAACATTGATAATGATCCGATCGAAACATCTGTTTTTTTTTTGTTTATCATTTTATATTATATTGTTTTTCTTTGGTTATTATATTATATATAGATAATTCTTAATATACTGTCTTTTTTATCATAATCTTTGGCTCATAGTCCTTCGAATGAATAAATGAGTTAATTAATTTATTATTATCGAGCCTTATTACTTATAATATATAATGTTTTAAAACAAAATTATGGCTACAAGCATATGATATAAAAGAGAATATTTCACGAAAAAGACTATAATAATTATAGAGTTTGTTCAAAACATTTTGCTCCTTATATGTTCTTAAATGATTTAAAAAATCGACTTCAAACACGTACAGTTTCAAGTTCACTTCTTAATTTTACCAATGATGTAATAACTCATCAGAATGAAATCAACAGTAATTAATTTTCTTTCATTATTAAATATATTTTGAATATGTACATATAGATATTTTTTACATATAGATATTTTTTAAATATTATTCAACATATTATTATTTATTAAATTATTTATAAAAAACTTATTTTAATAAACATTTCAACAGTAAACACTTCAAGTTTTATAACAAATTTACAAGCAGAAGTATAGTGTTAAAGCCAGTTGTTCAACAATTGATTTGATAGGTAAAATATTTTTTAGGTAAAATATTTTTACAACAAAGAAGTTTGATAATTATGGATTTGATTTGATTTGTTTTGAACATTTTTTAATTTTTATTTATAATTTTAGATGTTGATTTAAGCAGATTCAACTAAAGATTTTAATTTATTAAATTCTAAAGATGATAAAGCAATTCAAATTCGAATTAAAATTATCCAATTCTACTTCAAGAAAAGAAACTTTCAGAAGAAAATGTGAAGCTGCAGAAAAAAGAGCAAAATTAAATATAATAATGAAAAAAATATAGATAATATTACTTATGACGATTTCCAAAATTTCTTTATAAATTTTAACCAAAACCGGTAACTAATTTCATGAAAACTCAAGGAAATAATCTTGACAAAAAATTAATGTATTCAGATGCTGGATCAAAATATAAACAGCTTAAATCAAATGTGAGAATATTTACAGGAAATTAATTCAGGATTTCAATTTTTATTAACGAGACGTATCAATCAAGATATAGTCGAACATACATTTGGAGAGATTAGAAATTTATCAGATAATTAATTCAATCCAATTATAGTGCAATTTTATTACTCTTTTAAAAAATCATTTGCTACTAAGCATTGTTCAGACAGGAAATTGTACTTTAGATGTTGAGGACTCGGAAATAAATATGGTGACTATATGGTGAAAATAACACAATTTCAATACTTTTGTACAAAACATCACTGCAAAAAACAGTACTTGTTCAAATTGATGACTATGATTATCAAACAAAGATATAATTAAAGGAAAATGCATTTTATTATATTTGTGGTTATCTTATATCAAAGAATTTGAAGAAACATTCCTGCGATATATGTGAAAATTTTGCCAAAGATATTGACAATTTTAATTATAATAGATATTATACATTTAGAGCAATAAAATCTACTGAAGACAGTATATATGGCGGATTATACGTTCCAAATCAAATACTTATAATCTATGTTGAAAATTTAGATAATATTTTTTTAATCATTTACGTATATTATTTACGTATATATTTTGAATGAATCTGTTCATGAATCTGTTCTTGTTTCTATAACTTTTTTAAACACTGTTGTCTGTCCTCATGTAAAGATTTCCCAAAAACATATTTTATAAAGTTGTATGCAAGAGTTCACCTTTACTTTGAATTAAAATCGTAAACAGGCGAACTTAAAGAAAAAAATAAAATAATTTTGAGTCATAACTAATTCATCATGTGGATGGATACAGATTTAATTTTCTTTATATTTTCTCTATCATTTTTTAATTATAATTATTAATATTTTTTAATTAATATTTTTTAATTATAATTAATAATTAAATAAAAAACATATATATACATGTATTGGCTCTTTCCTTGTACAAGCAAAATTAAAAAGTAACGAAACGGCAGAAAAGAGTAATAATAGATGTGATATAAACAATTATTTGTTAATATTTTATATATCATATTACGAAAAACAGAGATAAAACTTTTATTTTTGTTATTTTTATAATGAATAAATAAAATAATGCTTTTATTCTAAATATTTATATTTTTGTATTGTATCCGATTAAATTATAATAATTTATGGGTATTTTTAAGACTTTTTACTTACTACAATTAGACACATCCACTTTCATAATTATGGACACATTATGTTTAAAATAAAAAGTGTTTTAAAAATTAACACTTTTCATATTGTTACTTCATACAAACATAATTTTTATAAAAAATATCAATAAAATATATTTTATCTAATAATCTTTTTTTTAGGTGACTGAATTCCTGCCAAAATATTTAATATGTCAAAGAGAACATTTAATATGTCATAATATTTACATAAATATATAACATAAATATTTAATATGTCAAAGAGAACCGAATCTATTTAGCTGCTGTCTGTTAATATAACCTTTTAAAATGTTATATTTGGCCCACCAAAAAATTTAATTACGCTTCTCTGCTTTCGATGATTATTTAATGATAACATAAAAAAATTAAAAAATATTGTTTTCTGTAATGATTTGTAAATTACATTTAATAGAAAGTTTAAAATTATAAATTTTAAAATAATTTTTATATATACATGTACAATTTAAAAAATTATTTTCATTTTTAAATGGAATAATGAAAAAAATTGAATCATGGGTCAAAAATCAAAAAATTAATTGGCATATATTTGCTTCCGCCGTTTTCCTATAGATGGCTTTAGCAGTAAGTGGTGGTCGAAATAAATAGATCATAGACGTCATACAATAAACTTGGGCATCTGTCAACATAACCCCATAGAAACATTAGTTGATTTGTGTCTGCATCATGAAGTTATTCTCGATTGAAAATGTCAGTTTACGAGCCAAATTCTCGTCATTTGCGGGAGGTTTTAATTTTTTGCTTCAATATGAAGAAATCTGCGGCTGAGGCTCATCGAATGCTCTCAAATACTTATGGTGAGGCCGTTATTAGTAAAAGAACGTGTCGTGAGTGGTTTCAACGCTTCAAGAACGATTTTGACGTCCAAGGTCATGCTCTG
>NW_012130071.1:428382-434664 GCF_000143395.1 Atta cephalotes | reverse complement strand
AATGACCAGTTTTTTCGACGCAGGATTCGTATGCTACCCGAAAGATGGGAGAAAGTAGTGGCCAGCGATGGACAATACTTTGAATCATAAATGTATAACCAGTTTTTTACAATAAAACCTCGAATTTCGGAAAAAAAACGGCGGAAGCAAAGTTGTACACTTAATATATTAGTGCATTATAGATATATATTGTCATCAATCGAAATTGTATTTAAATTGACACATTATATATGTTGTAATTATTTAAAATGTCAGTCGTTTATTACAACTATAATATTGCATTTAATATTATTATTAATTTTTTTTATTGAATAATTTATTTTTTATTTTTGTATAACTATTTCTTATTTTATTTCATTTGTATGTGCAAATTTATAATGGCTATGTTCTAAAATTCACTTCCAGCGCTAAAAATCTGATTTACGTTACATGCACTATGGATTTTCAGCATTGATAATTTTACAACATGATCAATATTTATTTAATAAAATATGAATTGCAGTTATTTATATGATATTAAAATATTTCGTTATTGCTAAATATTTAGATTTATCTTTATCTACGAATTATTTCATTGACTGCTGAACATCTAAAGATAAATTTAAGGAAGCCTTAAGGCCTGACTGTGAATATGAGTATTAATGTCTGTTCTACAATAGAATCTCAAGATGTAAGCCATAAGAAATTGGCCAATCACCGTTGAATATGACAAAAATAATCGACTATGATTGGTTAAATTCTTACAGCTTAAGAATTGCGATTCTATTATGTAACAGGCCTAAAGCACAGTATAAGTAGAACCAGTAGCAGCACTCCGTGTTGAATCCTTTGATGTTGGTGTCCGAAATCATGTGTCATGCCTTAAGTACAAGGTCTGACTATGAATATGGTCATATGATTATTCTACAATAGACGTAAGCGTGTTGTAAGCGGTTGTGTAAGAATTAACAATCAAATCGAATGTAAGGAGAATATTTGATTGTGATTGGTCAATTCTTACAACTGTAAGAACTTACAACTACGCTTACAACTATTGTAGAATAGACTTTAAAGTTTGCCTATAATGAAATTGGCTGTAAGCAAGCAATAGTGCAATTTCTACAACAATGTCTATCTACAATGAAACGGTGATAAGTATAATCAATGAGAAAATAGACTGACTGTTTGAAGTCAGAAAATACGCCGTTTGAGATTACATGCAAAATGTGAGTTTTCTCAGCACTTGTAACATTATGAATATAAGAAAAATTGGACTTTTCTTTTTATTTTGCTTATCTTGGGATATTTTATTATTGTCGCAATGACAGATAAGAAGGATGACGAAAGCAACGACGTTGGTGGGTTCGACCTGTAAACAGGGCTACGAAATGCTCCATATCATTACCATAATCTCGTTCAAGAATTACTTCAGAGTGACTATGAAAAATTCTTTGAATTACCATATAGAATGTGACCCGAGCAATTTAATTTCCTAGTAAATTTGCTTTATTCTCATCTTAAGAAAATATTACAGTATTCGAGCTTCTCTTCCTACGGAGTTGCGTCTTGCTGTCACTTTGATGTAAGTAAAAACTGAGTCGAAAGGTCCTCTACCATTTTGTAAGTTTTTCAATAATTAACGAGATATTAATCTTTAAAAATAGCCGAATACTAGTGTAGTGTACACTCACCAATCGCTTGGCGCGCGGGCCGTAGGAAGCAGGGATAGCCTGCAAGCGCGCGCGGGGCGTTTGCCAGCCAATCCCCAACTCCCAAGACCCGCGCGCCAAGCGATCGGCATATATACTTCGCAATAGTAGGGCAAGCGAGGGCGCGTATTCGGTTATCTTTAAGGATTAATCTCATCTCATCATTAATCTCATTAACTATTGGGGAAATTTACAAAATGGTAGAGGACTTTTCGACTCAGTTTAGTCCGCTCTACCTGCTCAAGAAATATTTTATATTGGCGATTATTTCCAGATACCCTGTATAGTTTATAATATATATTCTCTGTAATTGTCACTCTGTGACAATCTATTTTCAGGTTTGATAAGTGAAGTGAGTGGAGTATGGGCTAACACAGATTTTGCAAGTGATCTGGCTGCAGACAATTTACTCTTACCAGATCCGACACCACTTCCAGAGACTAATATTCTTTTGCCTTTTTTTTTTATTGGCGATGAGGCTTTCCCATTGTCAATATGATGCGACCCTATCCGTGTAAAAAGCTGATTGATGAGAATCTTTAATTAATCGCTTGTCACATGCACGGCGCACAATGCTTTTGATATTTTAACTGCACGATGACATATCTTACACAAACCTCTTTGCATGTCAATAATCAACTGCGAAAATTTATTGAAAGACCTCGTTTGCCTACACAATTTTTGATTGCGCAAGAAACAGGAAAATATGAACAAGTCAGTACAGTATTACAACAGATTTAATTAATATCGAGGAACAAGATGGCAGCATTAGAGGACAATGGAGATATTTTTCGTCACATTTTTCTGAAATTCATCGAATGGGTGCTAATCGTGCAAATTCTGTAGCGAAGGAAATAAGAAATATTTTGTTTCTCCAATTGGTTAAGCTCAAGCTTCATGGCAATATGATTACACTTTCAGAGGGGCTATTATCAATTCTCCTCATTAATATAATTTCTAACTTTATTATATAAATAAAATATTTATTACAGCAAAAAATATATTTATATATTACAAATTAAATAAAAAAGATGTTTATATATAAATATGTTTTATATTAGTAAAAACAGGATATACTCATATATATTGAATATTATATGTAAAAATATTATATAAGCAATAAATGATAATAGAAATTTATTAAAAATTTATTGTTACTTTTATTCTTATATTTCTAACAGTCTTATATAATTTTTAGTCAAAACAATTTTATTCAATTTTTCTAAGTTTTTATAAATATAATATATAATTATTACAACAGGATTATTATCATAGTTTATTAATTATTACAAATTATATTTATACTATCGTAGAGTTATTAAAAAATTAATAACTTTGTAAAACTAAAAATGTTTATTAATAAGATGTTTCATGTAATAAAAATAATATATTCTCATATGTCGAATATTAAAGTTACAAGCTTATAGCCGAGTAATGTAAACAGTAAAAGTGGTGAGAGATTGGTAGAGACAGTCTAGGAAAAACCGAGTTGTGGCGGCAAGATCCCCGTCATCTGCTTCCTCCTATCTCTTTTAACCTACCACTCGTACTATTTATATTACTCGATCGAAAAAGAGAAAAGAATCTTTAACTTAAACTTTCAAATCAGCTATAGCTGCACATACTTTGAATTTATAAGTTGGAGTATTTCTATCATACATTCAAGACGCTTTTCTTCAAGTACAGATTTAAGAGCATATGTAATGGCAATTGAGACTAATTCATTCACGGTTGATTGTGAAGATTGAGTACAACTTCATTGACTAGAATTTGTCAAAGACTCCTCTATTTTTTGAGCGACAGAGGTCAAGGCTGTTGATTGTCTGATCATAGCTTGTACAAATACATAATCTTCTTTTTTCCCGCGTTTAGCACAGTTATCTGATTCAGGAATAGTTCTTTTTATTGACAATTTCTGTATCGATTTCAGCATTTCCTTTGGTGCATTAACTGCTGCAGAAGAACATTCCTCCACGAGGGTTACTAGATAATATGATGATGCATGTGTAACAGCTTTTTCCTTGTTATTCTCAATCAATGATACAGATGCATCATCTGAAGATAAAAAGAGATAAATGAAAATTACGCACTTCATATTTATTCCATTCTATTATATTTACACATATCAATTTACTTACTGCTAAGCACTGACTCCAAATCACTTGTAGACCATATACTTGACGGAGACAAAAGCACTGTAATGCTTGTGGAGACAATGCATGTGGAGACAATGCATGTGGAGACGGTACTTGCGGAAACGGTACTTGTGGAGATGGTACTTACGGAAACAGTACTTGTAGAGATAGTGTATGTGGATGTGATATTTGTAGAGATGGTATTGATTTTGATGATAATGAAGGTGATGAAAATGAAGATAAAATCAATAAAAAAGGAAGAGTTTTCCCTGTTATTGAGATCTTATTCACAATTTTCTTTGATGTATAATTACTGACAGTTCTGAAATACCAAAATATATATTAATATCTAATGTTACAACACACCAAGCTAATTTTGGATACTTTTAACAGGAGACATAGACGATACAGTATAACACAATAAATCATTACATATTTTTTGTTAATGTTAAACAAAGATCAGTGTACATTATGTCTCTTTTTAAAAAATATAATTCATTTATAAATGATTATATATGTACTTGCGAGGCGTGATATGGTCTACTAAAAATAAACATAGATTGTAAAATTGCCATTTCGGTACATAGGGGCTTTGTGCTTTGTCCAATTTTCCTTTAATTTTCCTTATTATTATCTTCCGTCTTTCCCTACCAAATCGCTGGCGAATGTTGTATCACATTTTGGCAGCATCTTTTCCTGGTGATAGAAGAAATTAAAATATGAATAAAATAATTTAAACTTATCGCCACATGCAAATCAACTAATTTATATGCACCTTACATTTATTTTGACAAACAAGATCCAATGCTCTTCCAAACTAAATCTTTATCAGCATATTCCTTTCAGTTTTTCGCATATAGAGCGGGATTCACTTTGATAAGAGTGATAAGCTCTTGTTGTAATAAAGTCATGTTCATTACCATAACCTTTACGCTATTTATTATATCATCTTCGCCAGACATTTTAATATCGGATGTCGAGAAACTGCATATCAAATTCACTGATTCATTCACTGATAAGGCTGAAAATCGCTATCAAAGTAACGCAAGACGTTTACTGTAAGCTATAGGCAGCACCGAAATGGAAATAATCATTTCGCTTATGACTACTGTTGCGACTTCCTAAATCGGAAATACATTACTGCCTACTGTTGCGGCCTAAAACTTTCCATTGTAGACGGACTTTAAGAGAGCGTTTATATTGGCTGTAACCGTTTTCTTTTTAATATAAAGACACTTAGGGCCGGTCTTAATTTAATCCAGTGCGAAGATCATACTTTACGTTTAAAGAATATTTTTCTTGCAAAATAATTTTTATATTCTAAAAAAAATCAAATACTTAATTTTCTAAAACATTTTGTTATAATAATTCTTGCCTAGAAACTATTCGATAATTGTTATAAATTTATATCGAGAAGTTTCTATAATAGACTTGCGAAGATTGAAGTCAGGAAAAACGTGAATCTCTCAGAAATTCCGTGTTTTCTATATGAAGGCTTATAAAGTCTCAAGTAACGAGGATTCTATATCGCAATAATGATTTTCTTTTATAAGTGAATATAATTATCATTTTAATTAACAGATTTGTCGCTCGTTATCCAGTGAAAATTTTGTAGATTGAATAGTTTCAACTACAAGCGTCAAATACTCAAATGTTATCGACCGTGTTGATCATCGTTGATTGTGATATACATAATCTAATTTATTCTTTTTTTTTATATTGCTGATAAAGAATTCAATATGTGCAAATCAGAATAATCTAATAACTGTTTAATTCAGCGTATTAATATTGCAAATGATACATGAAAAATACGAACATGTCGAATTTATTGCTCAAATGTCAAATTTAATGCTTCTTGCTCTTTTTCATGTATAAAATTGTCACTCTAATAGTTTTGAGACAAAAATCATCATGATCGCTGAAACAGCCAGGGATTCGATGTATTTTGAAATGAGATGAAAATTACAAAAGTGAGCAATGATTTCTAGATATTGATCAATTAAATTATGAATATTCTAGTGAATTTGTTCACTTTTGTAATTTTCACCTCATTTCAAAATACACAATCGATCCTCAGTTTGAGCAGCTCGTGAAAATGCATCTTTAAGGTTTGTGAGATTATAAATTATAAGCTATGTTCCAAAATTCACTGTCAGCGCTGCAAATCTACTGTTTATATTACGTATACTGTACATTTTCAGCACTGGCAGCATATTTTGGAACACAGCCAATGTCTAGCAAGGTTTCCATATATAGTTTTTTTTATAATAAAGATTGGTACTACGAAAATAGCAGGAAAGATTTGAATTTATAGTAAAGTTACAATTGATTAATTCGGAGAGGTCAGAACTTATTTGTAGACCTAATAGTATTTTTTAAATCTGTGCTCTAATAAAAATGTATGGATATATATATATATATATATAATATATAATATATATATATATATATATATATAT
>NW_012130071.1:414811-427572 GCF_000143395.1 Atta cephalotes | reverse complement strand
TGTATTGCGAAAATTGCAAAATAGTAGAGAACTTTTCGACTCAATTTAGTCCGCCTTATTTACACAAGAGCGTTGGGCAAAAAATTTTGGGCATTTATACTTCGTTTAAAGTATAAATATTAATACATTTATAAAAATGATATCCATACATTCTTAAATATCATTTCCTTCCACTAGAATGTTGATCTTTTGTTAGTGCATTTTCTAAGCGATTTTTTTAAGGATAAATTATTCTATAAGAGTTTGTTTCATTGACATCGAGTTCGACTGCTGTAGCATAAGAACAATACACTAAAAATTATTTGGAAATTGTCTTTTAGGTAAAAAAAGAAATGACTTTTTAAAATCGATTTGAAATAGCCTTTTGAAAAAAAAAATCATTTTTTTTAACCTAAAGGCCAATTTCCAAATTGATTTTTAGCCTATTGCCCATTCCTATTCCAGCATTCCTTTTACTGTCTTAAGATACGTCTCTTTATGTTTTGATCTTTGAACTGATCAACTGAACTTTTTTCATTTTTCGACTCATTGTACTATACAAGCGCCAAGTCAAAAAGAAGAGCGAAATGTCCGTGTTGTATACAAAATTTTTATTTATTTAACGATATATTACGGGAAATATTTACGGGATTATACTTTCCATTAGGTACATATTTGAAAAGCTTTTACTTTGCATTCTTTTCTTTTTCTCACTCAAAACGTATACTAAAAATTTGCAGCATATGCGAGTTTTAACAAAAATCATGATATAACTGTTTTTTTTCTGTTTTCTTTTTTATAAAATATAAACTAAGATTCTAATATTCTCTAAGTAGTTCAGTGCGTGTATACAAATTGGTACCGTCCCTTCCATTTCTATGTATTAAATTGTAACTTAAAAATAGGAAACTGTCAGCCATTGTTCGAACGACGTACGTGCAGGAACCGAGCTGAGAAATCGAGATTGAATCGTTGCGCTTACCTTAGCGCAGAGACACTACCGTATCTTCAGAAAAAAAGACCATACATATCGCGTAGAATGAAAGAATAACAGTCTAGGTTTTTCTAGAAACAAAATGCTCGATCTATGCATGTACGTCCACTACTATATATATCACGTCGTGTTAATACCGCAGCTCAAATTTAAGCAGTTCGTACAAAGCAACGTCTTATGAAATGATAAAAAGCTATAAGTAATCTAATCGCTATCTAACTCATGTCGGCAGATCATTGTTGCGCATTGTGCTGCGTCTCGTGCAAACAATCCCGCACGGCGATCCTAGCCTGCTGAATGCCATTCTTCAGCCTTTCGGCGGCGCTGCGGCTGCCCGCGTATGACAGACGAATGTCTCTGCCGAGCTCCTCAATGATATTCAATAACTTGCCATAATTGTTCTGGCCGGGCACGGTCTGGTAGTTGATCATGCTGGACGGGCTGGCCTGTGCCACTTGTACGGTCTGCACGTTCTGCAGATTCCTCGGATTTGGCACGGTGATCACAGGTTCGGGGATACGCGGTGGCGGTGGTAGCGACGAAATCTCCGGTACCTTCGGCGGATCATTCAGCTTCGTAATCGTTATTTCGTTCATTTTAGCCAGCTCATTCAGTTTCACCATTTCATTTGTCATTTTGACATTCTGATATTCTGGTCTTTCCATTTTGACGATGTCGTTTTGTATATTTGCCATCTTCATCATTTCATTCATCTTCGTCTTCTCGTTCATTTTCGCGATCTCTTTCGCCATCTCATTGATCTGCGCGAATTCAGTCAGTTTTGTGATATCATTATTGTATTTTGCCATCTCTGTCATTTTCACCATCTCGTTCAGCTTCGCTATCTCGTTCATCCTTTGCACTTCGTTGATCTTGGCCATCTGAGATATCTTCATCATCTCGTTCATCTTTGCCATTTCATTGATCTTGGTGATGTCGTTATACTTGGCCATTTCAGAAAGTTTCACCATCTCGTTCATCTTGGCGATCTCCTGCATCTTCATGTATTCCGTAGTCTTGGCATATTCTACCATCTTCTCCATTTCATATCTCTTCGCCATGTCCTGTGACATCTTGTTCAATTCAGAATTCATTTTATTAAACTCTGCGAGTTGAGCCATTTGAACTATATGCTCAGGTACTTTTCCCCTCTCCATCATTTGCTTCAATTCCGCGGATATTTTATTCATATTCATCTCGGACATCTGGGCTATTGTAGAGGAATCAGGAACGGGCATCTTGGACAGCTCGGCGATTTTGGAAATCTCCCTCGCGAGATTCTCATCCAGGCAACGCTTTTTCTTGGCACGATGCCTGGCCATTCGTTGAGCCTCCTGCATTCTCCTTAATGCCGCCTGTTCCTCAGTTTCCTTAGCTCTGGCGTTTTTCATTATCTCCGCAGCCGTATATAATCTAACAGCACGTTCCTCCCCTGTCTCTGACATCTATAATTTTGCATTTCCTTCACTGTCTCGGGGCAAAATTCTTTTTCAGCTTTGAGCTTAATACATGACACAAATGACATTGATTCTGTCCCTCAAGTGCTTTGTCATTTTCAGAGTAAAATTATAATATTTAAAATGGTCTAAAATTAATAAAATAGAATAAATATTCCAATCATGAATATAGCTTATTTCTCCAATTCCCTCGCCACTTTAACAGTACTTTTTAATTCATGTGTGCTATAATTCGAGAAACTCGAATTTATCAGGCATCTGAAACAGATTGCAATCATATTATAAGGATAATAATAAGTGAGTGAGTGAGTGAGTAAGTGAATGTGTGTGTGTGTGTGGGGGGGGGGAGATGATAAAATATGATTATCCGAATATTCACAGAGATTAAAGCACAATTGAAAAATACAGGCAATGGATACGACCCAGCAAACAAGAATTGAAATGGATTAAAATGGATTTTCAGAAATATGGATGAATGTTAAAATAAATCCTTTTCAATCCTGACATTTTTATTCATTTATACGAATTGCATAGAACATATTTCTATGTCTTTCCTATCCAAAAATAATATTAGCATTTTCTGTGCATCGTGAATACTACTCAATTTAGAATTGTGAATAGAAAGTACAATTTTTTTAATTCACTTAAATTTAAAAATAATACCAGCAATTTTTGTGCAACATGAATACTGCTCAATTCAATATTCTGAATATGAAATGCAGTTTTTCAATCTAATTGAATAAAAAAAGTTTTTATTTAAAAATGGACCATAAGTGCTACTTAAATTATTTAAAATTATAAGTAGGAAATTTTTCATTTTAATCCAACTAAGTTAAAAAAAACTGTAATGTAAAAATAATTGAGTTCATTTTTTCATCTTTGATTAGAAGTAAAATGAATGATCGATGTGACTTGCAAACCAAGTCGAACACAGTCTGAATATTATATATAGACTAATCACGGTGCGCGACGTCAGTCAAGCGAGATTAGATTATTCGATACTTACCTAATGTTGTCTCATAATAATATAAATTGTTTATACTTCATTATATCTGTTAAATGATATTTTTATTATACTACCTATATAATTTCGTTACTAGTTTAATTGATTGTAATTGAAGTAGAGAATGAATAATACATTTACCAATTGAAGAAGTGATGTAGCGGGTAACATAGAAGACTCATAATTCAGAGGTTCCAGGTCCAAATCTCACATATATGTTTTCTAATATCAATTTGAAGTAGTTAATTTCAGGTATAATTATTATAATGTCTTAGAAATAAAATTTTTAACTCTTAAAGATGAACGTTTTTTTTCAAATATTAAACTAGTGTCAGCTCGAATCTAATCCATTTCAATCCATTCAATCCATTTCAATCCATTCAATCCATTTCAATCCATTCAATCCATTCAATCCATTTTAATCCATTTTCGTTTGCTGGGAACAGATTTTAATCTAATCAGAAATCATATATACCAGGATACACACTTTCTAAAGCCGGTTCTATATTAGTTGCAAGCTGATCACAAGTTTGTTGTGATAGTCTGAAGCATTGATTTCAAAATGCAAGCTTCAGATTGACTGTCCCAACAAATTTGTAATCGGTTTGCAATTAATGTAGAAACCGACTTAATAGATTACAATCTATTAGTTTTTGTTCCTATTGTGCATTTCAGTACTTTATGTCTCAGGTTAAATTCCGTGTCATATTAAGCATTGAGGATTGCAGATTAGGATTCGAATTGAAGATTAGGATTCAGCCAATCAGAACAAAATGGATTAAAATTGTTGAATTAATCGAATTCTCAATCTTTAATGTGTAATATGACCTATGACACGGGTTTTTAATTGTGTGAGACCTAACCTCCTAACGAAAGATACGTCGAACACGAATGGGATCACAATAAAATGACTAAATCGATACAGCTTATGTCATTGCATTATCGAAAACTGTTAATCCAATATCCGATGAATCGTATGGATAACTGAATCTGCGATCATTTAAGAAAAGTGCAAAGGACATCGGATGGCGAGTTTTTCTGAACTTACGAAAAATTACATTCGAAATTATTGCGTGCACATCCCGGGAATCTTCGTCGTTGTCTCGGTCTACTGCGTCTCCTCGTCGTATCTGCGAACTGCATCGCCCGGTGTGTGTGCTAGTAAGTGCGTACGCGCGCGACGCGGCCAGGCAAGGATGGGAAAAGTTTGAAAAGAAATAAGCGTCCACGTCTCTCACGTCTGAGCAGTGTTGTTAGACGGGTCGGGTTTCAGACGCATGCGCGTCCAAGTATCACAAGTGTAGCTTCAGTATCGGTCACTATAGTAAATAGAAGATCATTAGTCGCTTATGTAAAATTTTTTCAAAAATGTTGCAAATTTTAATATATATTACTATACTACAATTTTATATATTTTACACAAATATTTTCTATATATGTATACATATATAGAAATATATTTATTATTGTATATATTTATATATATGTATACGTATATAAAATATGTAAAATATATTAAAATTTTTAATATTTTCAATCCTAAGCGACTAATAATCTCCTATTTACTAGTAACCGGTACATTACTGAAGCTATATTGGACGCGCATGCGTCTGAAATCCGACCCGTCTAACACATTAGTGTGCAACAATATTGGTGTGCATGCGCATGCGCGCTCCGAGCTAAGAACGTTGCTTCTCGCGGAGTATGTACACATGTATGTATGCATGATCGGTATGTATATACCATGTCCCCTCGCTCTCTCGCTTGCTCTCGCTGTCTGACTCGATCCTCGACGGCGCTGGATGGCGCTGGACGGCGCGGTTGATCAACAACAATGGCGGACGCGTTTCGGCCGATTTGTTGAAACGCGGTGTCCACTCACCTTGGCGAGAGATCGACTGGTTCTGCGATATCCATCCGCAGATTCCTCGACGAGTGCCGCGTTCGCCGGTCCGCGTCCCACGTCGATCCGCGCAGCTTTTACCTGGTTTATTCCGCGAAACAGATGCACAAAGACGGGTATCGCACCCATACGACACGTAAGATTTTCGAGGAGCCACTTTAAGGGGCCAAGCGGGGTCGTCGTCGCTGCCGTCGCCGCCGCCGCCGCTGCCGCCGATAGGCTGCGTGTGACGTGGTTGCGTTTATTGACCATAACCCCTTCCTACTACCGTCCGCGATAGACAGGTGTATGTACGAAACTATTGACTTCTTAGTCGCGTGGTCGCGTCTTAAAGGTCACATTTGCCACATCGCGCGTTACATGTCTCGAGTAAAGACATTGACAGTGGCTGGATGAAGGAAAATCGAGAGATAGAGCGAGACATCCTCGGCTCGAATTGAAACAATTTGGTATTTCGTTGGAAAACGAACGACTGACACGTGTTTTTCTCGACGTTCTCGTAACGTCGAGATTAGGTAGTATAGTTTGGCGGAGGATTCACATTTTTAAGAAAGACAAAAAGATACGACGGCACATCGCGCAATATGTCTCGTAAAACTTGTGTAACTGATATCAAATTACATATCTGTTTTTAGAAGATGTAAGGAAATGTAAGCGTTTCAGATTATGTTTAATAAAGATTATGTTCAAATCGTACAATTAACGCGAAAAATTTATGGATTTGCGGAGTGATTCTAAATGCTGATATTCAAAGAAAAGACAAGGACAACTATCACTTTTTTGCGATCGTTTTATTTCTACATTTTCTTATGTTTTTCTTAGGGTTGGGTAAGTTAACATTTTTTTAAATTAAATTAAGTTAAAGTTAATAACCCTGAAAATTTAACTTGATTAAGATAAAAGTTAATTCATAATGAAATTACAAGTTAATAAAAAAAGTAATTGAAAAGTTAAAAAGTTAAATTTAGTCCGAATGAACGATAAAAAAAAGAAAAAATTTGATCGTTTTATATAATTTTTTATATTTTTCTTTTCTCACAACATATTCACCAAAGAATCACTAGTTACTTTTGTTCACAATGATTGTACAATATAAAAGACAAAATTAAAATTATTTTTTTAATTAATTAACTTTTTAACTTTTTTAACTTAACTTTTAAATCTTTAGCTTAATACTATCTAATCTTGATTTTTCTTCTCGATAGAAACCATTGATAGAAATCAAAAATTATCATGATAATGTTACATTCAAGGAAAAATTGACATTAAAATAAACATTAAAATAAAGAATCCTTATTCAAGTAAACACGCACACATATCCATCCACACTATTACGAAAACTTTGTCAGTTATGTTTCAAGCATTTAAAAATTAATTCAGAATTGTTGATCCAATCTGAAGGAAAAGACTTAAGAAAATGTAGAAATAGAACAATCTTTGAATGGTCGCAAAAAATTACACTCTCTTTTGTTTTTTTCAAAAATTTATACAAATGTAATTTTTGAATTGTTGATGGTAAAAGAAATTCAAGAATCCGAGTCGCAACACAGTAATTATAAATATAAAATCGAATTAAAATATTAGTAGCTCATATCAAAACAAGAAACATTTTTAATTTTCTAATAATCTAGAAAAATTATAGTGTATATGTATAATTCAAATTTCTTTTTACTTATTTGATATAAATTTACTTCTTGAAAAATCATACGTTTTTGAATCATACTGTACTGTACGATTTTGAATCATTCTGTGTAGTTTTTAAAGTCAATTTGTAATTGACATAGTCAAGGTTCAATAGAAAGTAGATAAAATTGTAAAAATAAATGTATTTTTCATTGTACAATAAAATACTTTATTTTTGTTTCAGATTCTGCGTATATAGATTTATAGCATATTAAATAAATAACAGAATTTTAGGAAATTGACAGGATAATCGACAAGATAAAATATTAGCTAAATATTATCGTTCAACATGTACATATCCTATGAGTACTATTTTCTGCTATTGTTAATTATTCTACCTGTATATCTCTTTTTTAAACTTTGGTCATGGCTTGGATGGGAATTATTTGTGAATAATTAAAATTTGACATTATTAAAATATAAGCTAAATGTCATCAAGTTGCCTATGTACACATATACACGCGCGCGCGCGCGCGCGCGCGCACACACACACACACACACAACACACACACACACACACACACACACACACACACACACACACACAAATTGTATAGAAAAATCTCGACATATTTTCTTTAATGCAATTATGCAGTATTTCTACATATATTCTGCTAAATTATTTTCGAATTTCGTTAACAATGTATGTACATATACATACCTGAAATTTGTATATGATAAAATATATGAAATGTAACAGACACTACCAAATCCTAATATGACAAAATTCGAGAAAAATTCTTAAGATTTCTAAAAAATTAAATTTTGTTAGTGATTAAAAGTTCATCCAATCCCATTTTTCCACGATGCTTCCATATCCTGAATCTAGCAACATCTTTTCGAGTGATAATACCAATTACCTAGATGAAATATATAAATATATAGAAATTAAGTGCAATTTTCATAATAGATTGCAAAATGTATATTAATATTAATTAGTCTCTTACCTCGTTGATATCATTTACTACCGGTACATGACGTAATCCTAACGCTCTAAAGAGTCTGAATGTTCTTGGCAGTGTGGCAGACTAAAGAAACAATTATATGAGCCTAAATACATTTTGATGTATCAAAAAGATCTTGATATAAAAACTACTAACGTGTTGTACTGTATAAGGAGAAGGATTCATAAAGTGTCTCAAATCAATTGTGTAAGTTTTTTCTTCATCAGTGATGGCGACTTGCTCGATGGTTGGATACCTAGGATACTCGTTTCTAAACATATTTATACTTAAAGGTCTCTCCCAAAATTCTTCATATTCGTTAAATACCTTATTTTTTAAAAGTACTATTAATTGAGAACGTAATATTAGACCTCGGAGTCGACCGTACGAATTTATCTCGGCCTGAAAGGATAATACAATCAAAATAAATGTACAAAATTATTTGAAACAATTAATATTTGCTTAATACCTGATCGCTACTTGGTGGGTCAACTACCGGAAATCCATTGAATGTAACGCATTTCAAAAGTTCGACAATATGTCCGACATTTTCGACAGTTTTCAAAGTCACGACAGGATGACTCATTATCTCAGTTGCATAAATATTATTCGAGAGCGGAGGCGGCTCCCATGGAAGCAACGGAATTCCTGCCATTTGTATATGAATATCATAAATTCCCTAAAAGATACATATTATTAAAAAACACATGATATATTTATAAGTGTAGCATACATCAAGAGACACGGTTGTAAGTCGGATATCAAGTCAATCAATAATTAATACTTACCTCATTAAAGAAATCGCCAATCCACTTTGCCATTATAAGAACTATTATAACAGGCAAACCAAAATATATTCCCTGAGTTGCTTCTATTAAGATTGCAGTTAAACTTATAGTCATTCTAACTACTCCTCCTAATTGCGCGGCAGCACCTAGTAAAGCATACTTGCCAGGATCTAATACTTCCTGCAATAATTATATAATTAAATTATATAATGTAACAGCAATAATTTTATTTTGTACACTATATCAGCTACAAGTCTCTTTTCACGATTCTTACGCAATATGGACACAGCTTCGCGAGAGCTGATCCAATTAATCTACCCCAAGCAGATCCAATCAATAGAGAGGGAATGAAAAGGCCACTTGACATTGATAGGCCGAAAGTCGTGGCAGCAAGAAAAAAATATAATACAACAAAGATAGCTAGCGTCAGATCATTGTGAGCTCCTACAAATGCATAATTTATTTATATGCGTTTGTCTTTTGTTTTGATATCATTATCACATGTTGTATACCTTTAGGATCGTGAAATAAGGATCGTACACTGCTTTCTGGAGTTTGAAACCATAAAGAGGCGACCGCATTGTATTGCCCCTCTGCGCAATACATTTGAACTGGAAACTTGGTGGGATCATTACCCAACGGTTTACAGTCATTGACAAAATATATCATTAGAGATCCCATCGTTGCGCTTAATATCGCCACCAGAAGAGCCTCAATGACTTTTTCCCACTTTCGTGTCACAAATCGCAAACGAAAGCAAGTAATCTTATAATTCACGTGATTCCAAAAAGCACCGAGTAATCCGCCAAACGTGCCCATTAGCATGAACAGAGGTATCTCGTAGATTTCATATGGAATCGAGTTGAATTTTCCTAGATTCAACAAGCCGGGATACGAAAGATCTCCAGGATGTCCGTGGTAAGCGCTCAAGATCACATTTAAAGTGAACGTAGTAATCATGCTGGCGAAGAAAGTTCTCCATGTAAGGCTTTGATTGAAAAAGCTAGTACCCTCTTCTATACTGAACAAGACTCCACCTAAACAATGCAAAAAATGCAAATTACAAAATATATTTCTTGTAGTATAAGTGTATTAATTTCTTCATAGTGTTAACATATCATAATATATTAGGTATGGGAAAAAGTTTGTGGCGTTTTTCCTGTTAGATGGCATTAAAAAAACGCAACCTTTTTCTCACACCTAATATAATAGCACTGAACAACAAATTTTGATCAACATTTTATTTCTCAAGAAGATATAAGCAATAGATTTTTCTTGTAGGATTTCTTTTTACACTAAAAAAGGACTTTTCAAAAAATTCTATATTATTCTTTAATTTTTAGGAACTCTTCTTTGAATTTCTTATGCAAATTTGTAATATCGTATACGTGGATAGTTTAACAAGTCTGATAAATCTTTATGAGATGATGCCACGATTCATTTAATGACACTTGGAAAGTATTATTCTTCAAACGTTCAGACTTTTCCAAGCCAAATTTCAGTCAGAATTGATGCGTTTTTCACGTTTGATAGTCGTTTAAAACGTGAGAAATTAAGCAGTTGCCACGTAAAAATGAAAAAGGAAACGAGTTTCGTATAAAATTACTGAATTGAATTTTGAATTGATCCTTATCCTTATTCTTCGGATTTAGAATAGGATGAGGAATCATCGAAGCTCCATTCTATAATTTTGCACGGATTCATTTTTTTCCATTTTTATATGTGGCAATCTCTAAATTTCTCACTTGCTTTAAAAACAAATTATCGAACGTGAACAACACACCAAGTCTAGCTGACATTTGGAAGAGTTTGAAGAGTGATTTTTCACGCCATCAAATGGATTGTGCATCATCTTATAAAGATTTATTAGACTTATTAAACCACATATAGCTATATATGAAATTTAAATCAACTAAAAGAAATACCTCAAGTTATAAGTTGGAATAATATATCTATATATTCTATATATTCTAATATATCTATATATCTATATATCTACATATCTATATATATATTTAAATAAATTTATTTCAGATAAATATAAGACTGCGCAGATTACGCGCTAGAAATTTAAATATTTTTTTTTGCAATATATGAATAAATAATATGTGAAAAGTCTTTTTTATTATTTATGTATAATTTTAAATAATATAAATAAAATATAATATAAATAAAAATTTATTGATAATTCAATGTAAAAAAATTCTAATTTATATGATTTCTGTTTTTTCTGAATGATGATTCTTATGTATTTTACTCCATAACGTAAAAGAAAAAAAAATTGCAAATTGTTTAAATTTGTGGAGTTTTATTAAAAAAGAATTTTATTAAAAAATTCTTAATTTCTCAAAAAAAAAATGTGGATGAAATTTTATATTCTTATTCGGCAGTTGAAAATATACGAGTCATTCAAGTGTTGAGGAACAAAAACCTTGTAAATCAGTATAATTTATAAGGATAAATCAATTTTAAATTAACAAAAAATTAGTTTCCTATTAAAAATAATGTGCATGAAATAGAACACATATCCATTAATATTTAATAATACTTACCGATGGGTGCTCCGAAAGCCGCTGATACTCCAGACGCAGCACCTCCGGACACAAACTCTCGTTTCTCATGATCCTCTCTAAAGTATTCAAATATTTTCAAGTCTTTCTTAAAAGTAGTACTTTTACCCTGAGAAATCCCTGCGGCTACGACAGCACCAGAATGGATCATAGGACCTTCCTGAAGTACACGAGATGTGAACGATGCTGACAAATGAAAAGAACGATGATGAACCGCTTACCTTGCCTCCTGCTAAGCCTCCGACTACAGTGCATATAACACCAATAGTTTTCACAGCCAGAGTTTTAATACGTACAACTTGCGGTATTTTGACTCCATTTAAATAACATTTCACTTGCGGAATACCACTTCCTGCAGCAATAGGTTCAATATAGGATACTAAGACAGCACCTATGAAAACTGGTACTACATTTAGCACTAACCACATCATGTATGGTAACCAAAGGCAACCTTCCATCACACACTGGTCCACATCTATTGACACAAAGTTCACATATTATTATTTTATATATCATAGAACATATTTATATAGATTAACATGTTAGAAAACATACATTTCTTAAGCCAGCCATATTTTAGGCTGGATAATTCCTCTATTAGTACATCTACAAAGCACGCTATGAGAGCAGTACAAATTCCGATTAAGAGAAAGATAAACCATCTGGCGAAATTCTTTCTAACGATAAATTTGTATCCTTTCTTCCTCTCTTCATCTTGTAGAAGATAATTTTCACAAGGGTCATAATCCAAACTCTGAAAAAAAAGATGCTATTAATTTATCTTACTAAGCAAAGATAATACATATAAATGAAATACAGTATTAAAACATAAATACATGTGTTTAAAACAGGATCAGAAGGTGATTGCAATCAATTCATAATTAAAAGTTCATTATGAAGCAATTACCTCATAATTAGTTGATAAGAAATTAGTCGCTCCTGGGATTATATCCCTGATATGTAATCTTTTGGATTGACCCGAGATAGCCTCTATATCACTGCATGTTATGTTAATGTTGGCGATGCTCTGTGTTGACACAATAAAGTCAATACTTCTAGGCTATATTCAGAAATTTCAGATATATTCATGTATTATTTTATCTTTGTTTAATAAATATTTTGTGAACAAGGTTAAAATGATACATGGAATCATGGTGGAAGAATAAAAGCCATATGATTTTCTTCTACCATGCATGGAGCTTAAGTGGTGTTTCCAAATGTAATCCTAGAAGCAATGCTCTATATTTCTATAGATATATATTTTCTAACATCTAACATCTGCCTGTTCTTTTTAATTGAACATCTTGCAACATGATAAAAAAAAGATGAACTATTGGAAGACACTTGCTAAAATAACTAAAAAATATTCATCTAAAAATTCAAGAAGCATAAAGAGAGGAGAGAGAGAGAGAGAGAGAGAGAGAGAAGAAGAGAGAGAGA
>NW_012130071.1:406623-413859 GCF_000143395.1 Atta cephalotes | reverse complement strand
AGAGAGAGAGAGAGAGAGAGAGAGAGAGAGAGAGAAAGAGAGAGAGATGCATGAAAGCTACAAAATTCGATATACCCGGAATCGCACGTCGATATCCTCGTTTGAATATGATGCAAAATTATTCCTTGGCTTGATCAGCCTTTCTTCATCGTCCTCATCATAAACATCGATTCTGTCATTATTTTCGCCACTGCTTTGCGTTGACGAATTCATTATTTCTGAGCGACAGGATCTAATAATCGACTCTTAGCCACATCTCTTGGAGTCCTTGGAAAAAAGCGATCAAAACAAACTACGAGTTCATATCATGTCATAATGACAACTATGGCAATGTATAGCATATATGCACGAGGAAATTAATATATCATCTTCCTCTTTGAATGGCTTCACAACCGATAGATAAATCGGCTGAGACTGGACCACTGATATTCGAATGTCGAAAAATAGAATTTATAATAAATAAACACGATGCACCGATCACCATAAACTGAGCAAAATCCTTAAATGGATGATATAATACAGTCAGAAATGACAATTGATGACAATAATACTATTCTCCAGACACTAGGCACCTGTGACTGAATGAAGAGTTTACAGAAATGAAAAATACGATTGCTCAATTGAAGTCGGCAATACTTTTCAAAAAATTCCGAGATGATGCAACATTCGTGTCAAGATGAAACACATTCGCCTCATTTGAGTGATCTGTCGAGATATCAAGCCTTATAAAATCACATGGCAAAAAGATGATTAAGGTTGCATTCGGGAAGACGCTATTAGCGCTATTTGCGTCATTCAATCTTCATTGTCCATTAGGTGTGAAACAAAGACATTACCCAAATGACGCGGATAGCGCGTTCCTTGAATGCACTCTTGTATCCTTGTATGTAGTACCAGAGAGAAATGTATACGTATATACAATCGAATCATTACTATCAGCTATCAGCAGCGAAAACGTGATTGTGAGGTGACTTATCGCTACATAATTTGACACAATTGCGGAAGCTAGAGATCTTGACTGTGGTCAAAGTCTCGCTACAAATGCTTTGAAGCATTTGATGGACCAATTAGAAGAAAGAATTTTACAAACTAATTAAAAAACATTTCAAAGCGTTTGCAACATCGCGTTGACCGTACCCCCTGGCTGCATTCAGGGAGTGCGTTATCTTTAGATTTATTCATGTCCTACTACAGTTCCTACTCACTCTATCAAGCGCGTTGGAATGAGAAAGAGCTATGATAGGAACATATTACATGTTGGAGCTTGCGATGCGTACAAACCTTTTTTATATCATACTGGATATGGTCAATGCTTTGAAGCGTTTTTTAACTGGACAGTTTGTAAAATTCTTTCTTCTAATTGGTCCATCAAATTCTTTAAAGCATTTGTAGTGAAACTTTAACCATAGCCACTATCTATTGGTCTATTTTCTGTTCCTGCATTAAATTGCACTAGGGTATCAATCATAAAATTTTTTTTTCAAGGATGAAAAGTAAAAGGCGAAAAATTTTTCTAGTAACTTCAATGGTTAAAATATCTCTTTCTCACTTTTAACAAATATTAAACATATACCTATTTCACTTTGTTCAAAAGTGTACACTTTCAGTCACAGAAAACAGACCTCTTGTTTCACGTTTACAGCCGTTCTACATTAGTTGCAAGCTGATCGCAAGTTTGTTGCGACAGCCAATCTGAATCTTGCATTTTGAAATCAACGCTTCATATTGGCTGTCGCAATAAATTTGCAATCAGCTTGCAACTAATGTAGAACTGACTTAATGGACGATGAAGTTAGGGTATGGCTCGTATTCAGAATGTGCTTTTATCGATAAAATCGCGCTTTTATCTCTAAAATTCTATAATATGCGTAACGTAAATTATGGATGCTTTCCACCAAGGACACAATCATACACAGTGTAACACAATGAATCACATCCTTGTTGTTTGCTTACATTAAACAAGGATGAAATGATTTTTTGGCCCATATTTAGAACGCGCTTTTATCGATAAAAGCGCATTTTTATCTCTGAAATTCTATAATATGCTTGACGTAAAGTATAATATGTTAGCGTGCTACCATCGTTAGTCTAGTTTCCACTGAGGGTTTAATCCGGATCAGAATATAAGAACCAATCAACTACAGCATTCTCCTGTCGTTCGACTGTAACAGGGGAATACTCGACTGTAATTGGTTAATTATATTATCTTATATTCTAATCCGGTTTAAATCCTCGATGAAAACTAGACCATTGTAAGCGTTCTGAATACAGGCCTTTTTAAATCTGAAATTCTATAATATGCGTAACGCAATATAATATATTATAATAAATAATATAATAAGTAATATAATATATTAGCCCGCTAACATCGTTGTAACATCGTGTTCTGAATATAGGCCATATCTGCATTCGTTTACGCAGCGGTTAGCGCAGAAGTTACTTTGGGTACGATCAACGCGATGCTGCAAATGCTTTGAAGCGTTTTTTAATTGGTCAGTTTGTAAAATTTTTTCTTCTATTGGTCCATCAAATGCTTCAAAGCATTTGTAGCGAGATTTTGACAGCCTTCTTATTGTTCATCAAGCATTAAACAAGGATTAAATGATATTCCCTGCACTAACTATTGCATAAACAAATGCACTAATAATGACATCAGAGAGAAATCTGAGAAAGAACATGACGACTCAAAATCTGAGAGTCGATTGTGTATCTTGAAATGAAGTAAAAATTACAAAAGCGAAAAAATTTACTAAAATATTCAATTTAATTGGTGAATATCTAATGAATTTGCGCACTTTTGTAATTTTCACTTCCTTTCAAAATACTCAATCGACTACCTGTAACCGCAAACATTACATTCATTGTTATTCTCGATTATATGTATAAGGAATAACAAATAATGAGCACAATGTGATTTTCTATCAAAATACATATGTACGTGCGTACATACTTGTATGTATATATACTCGTGAACACTTGTTAAATTTTCGTAAATTTAAGAGGAACGATGTTCGATCTCAAATTCGATCTCACTTTCTCATAATTTTTTTACATAATCACTAAGTCTGATATCGTTTGAAAGTGAAACTTTTCACGTGAGATTGGTACGTACGAAAAAATAAAAGTTTCGTAAAAATTTACATAATCGATATTTGAAAACCCTGATTTTGAAAACAAAGATAGCCACTGCGGTCGCTTCTAGATAATGAAAATACGCTTCAGAGTGGCGAATGTGGACCAAAAATGGCGGATAAAAAGAGATAATGATCGCGTTCGCAGACTCTGCTGAGTGTGGGTACGCCTCACAAGAGAGGATGCAGGGATGATCAGACGGTTAGATCTAGTATTTTAGGGACTCTAACAGCAAATGCTCACTTAATTATTGAGTGCACTAAACGCAGCCATTATGTATAGTTTGTAGCAGAAATGCCTGGAGTTCGATTTTAGGAATTCACGTTCTGTTCTTAATTATTTTACATGCATGATTGTTAAAATTTGATACGACCGGATTATGTCAGCGATCATAAATGTATCGTAATATTTGTGAATTTCGACAGCCAACCGATATAACCTTAGTTTTAATCAGTGAAATCTCTCTATCAGATAACTTAGTGATTAGATTGAAGACATTTCTCCATCCGGAGAAAGACGTAAAAGTTTTTTTAGTGAAATCTCTGAAACATTCCAAAATTCATTAATTGAAAGGAAGTGGATTAAAATCTTCAATGTATCAGATAAATTGTAGTTTTGAAAAAGTATAATTGTTTTTATTTGCCATTAAGAAAATATACTTTGTGAGTTATTTTTCTTACACAGATAATAATAATAATATAAATAAGCAAAGGTAATCAATGATGGAATATTTGTGACGAGAAGTATTTTATTAGAGACAAGCATAGAAAGAGATAATCTCGGATGTTTAATCATAAGATATTTCAGGCACTCACCAAATTGCAATCTCGATATAATATATAACTGCCAGAATTAAAATAAAATTAAATTGCGAATTTCCTGATGGCTGTATATTAAAGATTTTTCCCGTATGTATACTAAAGATTTTTCCCGTATGTATAATATTTTATTACAAGTATATAGCAATTGCATACAAGCCAATTGTGCACAAACCAATTAACGCTAGAAAAAAAAATAAAATAAAATGAAACTCCCTACACAGAAGTCGCTGTGACTGGCAGTGAGCAATTGCTATAGTATACAAGTGAACCACTTTTTTTTATTACATACTTGCTTTAGGAGACAGTTCTTCTTTCAGAGGAGTAAGTTCTTATTGTTTAACAAAGATATAATAATATAAGATATAATATATAAGATCTCTGTTGAGCAATAAGAATTTACATCGACTTATGATTATTAAATGATTACTGAATTTTACGATTTAATTTTTTTAATTGTTTCCTAATCGTCTAAAAGAGTATGTAATAAAATATTACATATACGGGAAAAATCTTATTTAGAATATATAGGGTAAGTGTTAAGAAGACTCCGGTCCACTCAAATTTTGATAAAAATATACTTAAACTAAAAATAACATATGTTACCCGCTTGGAATCTAATCGCCTAGAAGTTACAGTTGAGAGAGACAGTGTCCGCTTGGAATATTTCTAATGAAGACAGTAGGATATGAAAACAGTCTTTTTGGACATTAAAAACCTATTTGGAAATCTTACATCCCGAATTCCATCAACTTTAACTTAAAATATTTCGATTCGCGGGGCAGAGCGACACTTTTTTCTTGTAAATTCTTCATTTTTATAAGAAAACGCATCGATTGAGTATATTTTTATCAAAATTTGAGTGGACCGGGGTCTTCTTAACATTTATCACATTCAGCTTTCAAGAGATTCGTAATTTAATTTTATTTTAATTCTGGCACTCATACATAATGCCGAGCAATCTTCACCGAGATTGAATCAGAAACAACAATAAAAGATTTTAATGCTATTAACCGTCCAACCATCATTCTTAACATGGTGAGTGTCTTCTGATTAAACATCTGGGATTATCTTTCTGTATTGTCTCTAATAAAACACTTCTTGCCATAAATACTCCATCGTTGACTTGATGTTATTCGCTTATTCATATTACCTGTGTAAGAAAAACAATTCATAAAGTATATTTTCTTATTGGCAAGTAAAAGCAATTATACTTTTTTAAAACAATTTATCTGAATTTATATTGAAAGGTTTGATCCGCTTCCTTTCAATTAAACTTTGGAGTGTTTCAGAAATTTCACTGAAAAACTTTTGCCATCTTTCTCCGGATGGATAAATATAAAAATGTCTTCAATCATCTATTAATCATTAGATTATTTGATAGAGAGAGATAGAGATTTCACTGATTAAAACTGAGATTACATCGGTCGGCTATCAAAACACAATTTACAAATACTATTGGGAGTACAAATAAGTTTCCGCCGCTTGCAAAAGACGGCGCCACTAATAAACTACAGTTAAAATTGTTTGATGTAAAACGACATATCGTAAGAATGGACATCTGGCAACACTATAACCTTGAAATATTAACGATTTTGTATCAGCATCATATACTATTTTGATCAAAAAGTTCCCGGAATTCATTCAGAAAATTCAAAAGTTTTATTCATCAAAAGTGATATTGTCCTCTTCAAAGTACTCCCCATCGACTGCAACGTCTTATGCCAGCGCTTGATCCAGCTCTCGAAACATTTCTGAAACCCTATTGTCGGTATAGCCATCAGAGCCGTCTTCGATTTTTCCATTACCTCCTTTCGACTGTTAAAACCGTAATGATTTTTTCATGCCACTCATAAATAGCTGTTTTCTTTAGAATATCACTGCCGAAACAGTTTCTCAATATTTCCAAGGTTTTTACACCATTGAATCCATTTTTAACACAAAATTTAATACAAACTCGTTGCAAATTCAACTCCATTTTTAAAACTGTAAAAAATCGAAAATATGTGCAGAAGTAGATGTACTCAAGACGGCGTAATTTTTACAAATGTCAAGCTATAGTGATAAAATTTGGTGGGAATGTCAATGATAGATGTGGCAACCTAAAAAACAGAACTCAAATCAGCTGACTCAGAGCATCACCTGATGGTAATTCCGGGAACTTTTTGATCAAGGTAGTATATTTTTTTTGTATGAAAATTTCGAGTTTTGAGCCGAATAAGCATCATTTGCAGAAACTTTTGATTTACTTCTTTAATTTGAAGAAATCTGCCGCTGAGGCTCATAGATTGCTTGCAGAAGCATATGATGATGCTGCCTTAAGTGAGAGAAGTTGTCATGAGTGGTTTCAAAAGATTAAGAACGGTGAATTTGACGTCGAAAACAAAGAACGTAGCGGAAGGCCGAAAGTGTACGAAAACGCGGAATTGGAAGCATTATTGGATGAAGATTCGTGCCAAACGCAAAAAGAACTTGCACTTACATTAGGAGTAATTCAACAAACAATTTCATATCGTTTGAAATCATTGGGAATGATTCAAAAGCAAGGGAATTGGGTTCCATATGAACTGAAGCCGAGAAACGTTGAACGCCGATGTTTCACATGTGAAATGCTGCCAGGCATAAACGAAAGGGTTTTTTGCATCGTATAGTTACTGATGAAAAATGGATCCACTACGATAACTCAAAGAAGAGGAAATCATGGGGACCACCTAACCATGCTTCAACATCGACAGCCAAGCCGAATATTCATGGAAAAAAACTCATGTTGTGTATTTGGTGGGATCAGCTTGGTGTCGTATTATGAATTGCTCAAACTGAACGAGACCATTACTGGGGCTCTCTACCAAACACAATTGATGAGATTGAGCCGAGCACTCAAGGAAAAACGCACTACTACTCCAGGCATGACAAAATTATTCTCCTGCATGATAATGCTCGACCATATGTTGCGGCGCCGGTCAAAACCTACTTAGAAACACTCAAATGGGAAGTTCTACCCTACCCGCCGTATTCTCCAGACATTGCTCCTTCCGACTACCACTTGTTCTGATCGATGACGCATGGCCTGTCTGAACAGCACTTCACATCATATGAAGATACCAAAAATTGTATCGATGATTGGATAGCCACAAAAAATGAAGCGTTCTTCCGACGCGGTATCTACATACTACCAGAAAGATGGGAAAAAGTAGTGGCTAACGATGGTCATTACTTTGAATAAAACATTATGTACCGTTCTTTCACAATAAATGCTTAATTTTTGATTAAAAACGGCGGAAACTTA
>NW_012130071.1:404830-406603 GCF_000143395.1 Atta cephalotes | reverse complement strand
GAATTTGGCTCGTAAACTGACATTTTCAATCGAGAATAACTTTATGATGCAGACACAAATAGACTAATGTTTCTATGGAGTTATGTTGACAGATGCCCAAGTTTATTGTATGACGTCTATGATCTATTTATTTCGACCACCACTTACCGCTAAAGGCATCTATAGGAAAACGGCGGAAGCAAAGTTGTACACCTAATATATATTTTTTAAAGTATGATTTACTGGTTTTTAATAATAGTTTAATGGTATTTTTCCATGGGACTACGCAATAGTGTCTCCATAAGAGTATATAATGTTACAATGTTATAATATTATATATCAATGCAAATTTGAACATGTTATTATGAAAACACTGCAGTTGGGTGCAGTCCCAATGGAAAACGTCGTAAGAAAAACATAACTATTTTCCCGATGTAAATATTTCCGCCATTGCAAGGTGCGCATGCGTGTTACATCCTAGAATGTCTGTATGATGGTTAACTTATATCGGTATTCATAGTCGATTCTTATTTCAAGACCGTCTTAAATAATGTCTTAAAACGTTCATGTAATTCTCTGATTGGTTTATGACTTCTTAAGATCGTACTTAAGACAATTTTGAAATAAGAACGGCTATGAAATAATACCGGCCTTAAATCGGCTTACAGTCTTTAAATTGGGATATTGTATGATTTAGAGACGTCTCCAAGTCGTCTAAAGTCGACTTATGGACCTCTATTTTTCAGACGTCTAGAAGCTGTAGTTGATTTAGAATCGACTTTGTGCTGCTAGGGGAGGATTAAGAGATATTTTTGTTTCAAAATAATAGGATTTAGAAGGATGATCCTCAAAGAAGTAGTATTATATAATTTCTAGAAGTTTTGCAAGGTGAAATCATGTAATACTATTTCTGCTGCGCGGAAAGTTCTGTGTGCAGAAGCCGTCCCATGTTCCCACTCTAAGCGTTCTTGCGCAATAGAAAGGGGAGTCTTTCTTTGGATTCTACACGATAACGCGCTCGTCAACTATATCGCCTAGGATCCTTTTCATATGAAGACGTTATGCTATGTTAGTTGAAAAAATGCTTCAGAAACGAAAGAAAAGATGTCCTCAGTGTTAAGTTGATGGCTGCTGTGCCCAACGTCAGTAATGCGCTATCGTGAGAATTATTCCCATACGGGAATGTTCATGCACATGAGTAAGCTGCCGTTTCACAGTTATTGACGACTTTCACGTATCGGCGATACGCATGCGCACAAACATTCCCATATGGGAATTCCCACGACAGCGCACTATTGCCGAACGTGTCTGGGCGCTAGCAATGGCTAACTAATGATGAAGGAAGATTGGCAGGAAATTATTAAGTTCACAAAGAAATTTACTCATTGTTTTTGACTCACAAGCCATAAAGCGATTTAATGTAAACTCAAATAAATATTTGGAACGTACGTATCGAAAGGATAGAGACGTAATGGCGTGTGATATGACAACTTGGATATCGGTATCGCATTTCTAGGTTAATATACGAGAAACAAAAAATCTATAATATAAGCGTTTATTTGACGATGTGAATAATTACGTAACGACATGAGCAGTAATCAATATCAATTGTAATGAACATAAAGTGATGATTAATGTTACCGAGCACTAATTAAAAATCTATTGCTGAGGCTTACAAAAAAGGTTCGTACGCAGAACGTCATGACATCAGAGAGAGAGAGAGAGAGACAGAGAGAGACAGAGAGAAAGAGACAGAGAGAGAGAGAGAGAGAGAGAGAGAGAGAGAGAGAAACG
>NW_012130071.1:393273-404599 GCF_000143395.1 Atta cephalotes | reverse complement strand
GAGAGAGAGAGAGAAAACCGGAAAAAAACTGACTCGAGCGCCGCAACACTTGCAACGCCACAGTACTTCCTTCTCAATGTAAACATTAGGGCTCCTGACTAATCGCGGCGGTCATGTTGGAATCGTGATGTCAGAAGCGAAGAATAACACGTTAATTTATGTTGCGTGCTATTTTTAAATAAAGACAATTTGGATGAAATGAAATGACAAAATCACTTTAAAACACGCAAAAATCAATGAAAACTATCCTTTTCGTACCTTGACAGTAAATGGTCAGTAAATGATTGTAAAGTGCGACTATATTCGAACAGAAACACATGACAGCTGTTGAAACGAGTAAAATATACGCTTTTACATACAAAATTCTAAGAGAACTTTAATTTTTATCGATAATTACGACTTGAATCAGTAAGAGACAAGTCACATTTTCACAATTAAGCAAATAATAACGAAATGGCAACATAAATTCGTCAAAACGTCATTTTTCCACGCCTACAAGTTTGGCTATTTATCGTGGTGCGGCGTTGTAACACACAAATAAGCACGAGCCCATGTCTGTGTGCTCGCCTGCGGCGCACCGAGAATAAACGAGACAGTGAACACCTCACACTAATCATTTGTTTCAAGCAACCAAAAATGCTTTCTTGGCAATCTCGGCCGCTCGGCGGCCCTAGGCATCAATAAAAGGCGGGAGGTATTCTAAATAACATAAGTTTTAATAAATTGTAGTAATAGTACCCCTCCCCTTAATCCAGAATAGTAAGTAGTATAAATCATATTAAAACGCAACAATTCACGAGATATTTAATTATATATGATTTTTTATGCGCGTTATATAGTATACCTCCCCTTCATAAACTCGAGTAGCAAGAATAGTTCAGTAGAAATAGAATTTTACTGGAAAAAAATTATAAATCAGCATTTCTCTTCACAAAAATCTTGAAAGGCCATCAGAAAAGAAATGCGTATGTTTGAGACTCGAGACTTGTGAAGAAAATATTAGGTGTACAACTTTGTTTCCGCCGTTTTCTTATAGATGAATTTAGCGGTAAATGGTGGTCGAAATAAATCATAGACGTCATACAATAAACTTGGGCATCTGTCAACATAACCCCATAGAAACATTAGTCGATTTGTGTCTGCATCATAAAGTTATTCTCGATTGAAAATGTCAGTTACGAGTTTACGAGCCAAATTCTCGTCATTTGCGGGAGGTTTTAATTTTTTGCTTCAATATGAAGAAATCTGCGGCTGAGGCTCACCGAATGCTCTCAAATACTTATGATGAGGCCGCTATTAGTGAAAGAACGTGTCGTGAGTGGTTTCAACGCTTCAAGAACGGTGATTTTGACGTCCAAGGTCATGCTCTGTATTTGGTGGGACCAGCTCGGCGTAGTGTATTATGAACTGTCAAAACCGACTGAAACAATCACAGGCGATCGGTATCGAACGCAATTGATGCGTTTGAGCCGAGCATTGAAAGACAAACAGCCGCAATACAACGAGAGACACGATAAAGTGATTTTGCAGCATGTTCGACAATGTTCGACCCCATGTTGCGAAAGTGGTCAAGACATACTTGGAAACGTTGAAATGGGAAGTCCTACCCTACCCGCCGTATTCTCCAGACGTTGCTCCCTCTGACTATTATTTGTTTCGATTAATGGCACACGGCCTGGCTGACCAGCACTTCCGGTCTTATGAAGAAGTAAAAAATTGAATCGATTCGTGGATAGCCTCAAAAGATGACCAGTTTTTTCGACGCGGGATTCGTACGCTACCCGAAAGATGGGAGAAAGTAGTGGCCAGCGATGGACAATACTTTGAATCATAAATGTATAACCAGTTTTTTTATAATAAAGCCTCGAATTTTGGAAAAAAAACGGCGGAAGCAAAGTTGTACATCTAATATACGAAAAAAAATTGAATAGTTGCAAAAAGCACGTTTTTCACTTATAAAACGAAAGATATTTTTGTATAAAAAAAATCGGTATAAAAAAATGTACGTATTCGAAATAACTACAAAATAAGACGTGGAACATTAAAATCGATCTATTAGTTCAGTAGAAAAAGAAATAAAAAAACATCGAAAAAACCTTTTTTTCACTCGCTCTCTGTTCATTGAGATTTAAACGCAAAGTTTTGAAATGTAAAATATAGTCCTCGAAGTCTGGCCTTGAGTAAGCCAGAAGTGAAAAGATTAAAAGTTCCGTCTGGCATCAATTTGTCAAGGAAGAATTGAATTTACTGTTGAAAAATTCTCGAATTTTTTGCTGCCGAAAAAGTTTGTTTAAAACCATTGGAAAGTTGAAGAACGTGAGCGAGGCAATGCGCCGGGCGGAGAGAAGCAGAGTTGATAAAAAATGTATTTAAAAAAAAATAAAACATTCAGTTTTTCTTGTCTAAAATGTTTTTAATGTTTTATATGTTTTAAATAGCTTTAGAAAAAATCACACAACAACAACAAAAAAAACACCCTTTAAACAGATATTAATTAACAGAAAAACTGCAAAAGACAAAAATTGTTTATTTTCTTCTTATAGAATTCTAAGAATTTTTTCAAAATTTTTTATCAACGTTTTAATACTGCATTTTCTCAATTCTACCAATATAAGAAAATACAATATTAAAAAATTCTGAAAAAATTCTAAAAAAATTCTTAGAACTCTATGAAAAGAAAATTAACAATTATTATCTCTTGCAATTTTTTTGTAAAGTTGATAGTATTCGAGTAACAAGTTATTAAAGACTAATTTTCGGCAATTCTTAGCAATTAATATCTTAATTATTGCGAAAATTGCAAAATAATAGAGGACTTTTTTTCTCAGTTTAGTCCAGTCTCTATGCGAAAGATTTATCATTATTTTCCAAATACCTTGTATACATAAAGTTATACAATATGTATACATGTATATTTGTACATATATTCTGCAATACACTCTACTTTTTTGTTAATTTTATAACTAAAATACTGTGTTCTAAACAAAACTAACTTTTTAAGACTTTTTATTTTTATGGAAGGTCACATTATTATCTATGTTTCTCTTCGATTCGCCATTATACAATGTTATCACATTTTTATTAATAGTGTCCTAAATAATAAATATTTCGTAATTTTGAATCCAGAATCGATTCAACAACATTTTATTGAATGTAATTGTCAAGTTTTAAACTTAAATATTCATTATTAACCAAGTTATGTAAAATGTAACTGAAATATCACCCTTTCTCCTCTATTAAATAATATTAAAGACATTTTTAAAAAATAATATTTTTTAAACATTTGTTTTTAATTGTTTAAAAAAAAAGCATGTTTAATTTAATCTGATGTTTGAAACATGTTTTAAATATTAGTTTAAAAAAAAATTTTAAACAACCCTGGAGGGAAGCCGGCGCGCAGTCGAATAGGGAAGATCAATCCGCTCAGCGATTCGCGCTTGATTTCGTAACGTGTTAAAATTTGCTAAATTTACATTTTCTCAGCAATAAATTGACGTGGAAGCTTGATTTTTAAAATCTAGAGTAGCTTGACGAAATATAAACAAATAACTTAACCAAATGTTTCCGCAAAATTTTTGTTTCTTGAATTTTTATTTTTTCGATTTATTACTAAAAAACCATTCGAATATGAAGTGTATGTCTGATTAACAAATTTACAATGTCATACAAATGTCTGATTTACAAATTTAAATCACATTAGCTTTATTTCTTTATTTAACATGCTATAAAAAGTGCCCAATTGGACAATTAAATGTACGGAATTATCAGTACAAAATTGTTTTTGTGAATTTAATTGTAGATGCAAATATGATATATGTAAATAAATAATAAATAATTTACCAAATGTTAGTATCGAATATAATTGCAAAATATATATTTTTCATGTAACATTAATTTACTTTTATTTGCAAAAGTTAATGTTATATCTTTAACAATTACGTTAACATTTGGCAAATTATTTATTAATTATTTGTTTATAAATATATGTTATATTTGCATGTGCAATTAAATTCACAAAAACAATTTTACTGATAATTCCGTACATTTAATTGTCCAATTGGACACTTTTTACAGCATATTAAATAAAGCATATTAAATAAAGAAATATAGCTAATGTGACTTAAATTTACTAATCAGACATTCCATACTCAAACGTTTTTTTAATAATAAATGGAAAAATAAAAATTCAAGAAAGAAAAAATTTTTTTAATTAAAAATTTCGTGGTTGCAATTCGAGATTTTTTAACAACAAATTTAATTCTTCCTTGATAAATTGATGCCAGACGGAACTCTTAATCTTAAAAACTAGAGCCACAGTGATTTTTTGAAAAAAAAATGTTATCTCGGCTTCTAATAATCAGAAATTAATTTAAATTCATAGAAAAATGACAGATTTCGAATGCTTCACACGGCTATTTGATATGATGCATATTAATGAAATTATTTCCATTTTTTTATACAGAAAAAGATACCACTTTTTAAAGTCGTTTTATAATAATTTAATTGCAAAAAATCGTTTTTTATTAAGTGCAGTTCGGACTTTGTCCGAAATGCACTCTAATACTTTATGCAGTCCAGTATATAGTTGATTCAGGAGACGCTTGTTACTTTCTACTTTGAGAAAGACGTGAGAGCACTTATATAAATCTTTATGGAAAAATAACTTAGGTCTAATGTGATGAGAGGTTGGTCTCATCACATTGAGAGGCTAGAGAGGCCGTAACTTTTGCATAACGCAAAAATCCTCGACGAAAATTCATGGGTCACTCGGCATCTCTTCAGAAGAGAAAAACTCACCCGGTTCTTTGAGTGTAAACTAATTCCGCTACAGAAGTACTTAGATCCTCTTTGAAACAAATTCATAGTCCGAATAATACTACTAGTAATGTATCAGTTTATTGAGTTTCACCGTGGCACGTTAATGCAGTTTTTAAAGAGCGATGTCATTCGATGATGCCATTAGATTCTGGATGGTATGCGGTTGTCCGACAACATTAGAACCGATGAGTTTGGTTAATGGTCGAACAGCTGCGCTTCGAGCCCTGATCAATTATAATCAGGCAGAAAACTCCAAATCTGGCTATTGAATGAAAAACATCTTCGCCTTCGTATCTACAGTACAATCCTGTAATGGAATCGCTTCCGGCCAACGAGTAAATCGGTCAATCATTGTTAATAAATATTTGAAACCTTTGGATGGAAATAGAGGATTGATTATATCGATATGTACGTGCTCGAAACGGGTATCTGGTATTTTGGTAGGCGAGATATAGTTATGCCGATGAATTTTAGATTGCTGGCATGCTAGGCAGCGGGCATGCGAGTTCACTCTTTAATGTCTTTAACTCTTTAATGTCTTTGTGGAGGGCCACACAAATTTTTGTGCAATTTGCTGATAATCTGCCACTTGGATGGGACATTTGATCTAAGTCGAAAACTCGTCTTTGTAATGATCCTGGAATGTATAATCTCTTCTTCTGAAGTGTCATACTAAATGCTGAATGCTGTTTCCGATAAGGTAAACTTTTGGAGCTTCAGAGATGTAAATTGCTTCAGTTGTTGCAATTTGTCGTCCGAAGCTTTAGCTTCTGCAATCTCTTGCATATCGAAACTAATTGGCATCATGATAATTTTGACGCGAGATAATGCATCTGCTACAATCTTTTCAGCGCTTGAAACGTGACGTAAATCGGTTGTGAATTCCGAAATAAAGAGTAGTTAACAGGTTTGTCTTTGATCCGATTTCTTCTTAAATGCATATATGAGGGCTTTATGATCCGTGATAACAAAGTTTCGTCCTTCTAACATATATCGGAAATGTTTGATAACCGCATAGATAACTAATAATTCTCTATTATACGTTATACTTTGTTTGCATAGGCTTCTTGAAAAGAAACTGATTATAACTAGTTATAAAAATACATTGCTGTGCAATACCTGTTGTCTGAGGCGTTTGTTTGTAATAAAAGTGTTGTCTTGCTGTCTGGAAATGCGAGCGAGGTGGTTTGAGCGAGATGTTCTTTAACTCGTTCAAAAGATTGTTTGAGCTCAGGAGTCCATTCTATTTTTGCATTGTTGTTGCGTTTACGCCCCGAGATTGCATTTAGCAATGGCGTTTGCATGTTTGCGAGATCTTTGAGAAACCAATTATAGAAAGCATTTCTAAGAAACGTCGAAGTTCGTTGACTGTAGCTAGTTCCTGAAATTCAGCGATAGCTTGGACTTTTTCGGGTAAAGGTTTGATATCTTCAGCGCTGATTATATCCCAGAAAACTGAGACTTTTCTATCCGAACACACATTTATTCTTTGCTATATCATGCAATTGATTGCTATATCATGCTGTTGAAGTCTATCGAACAATATTTTTAGATGCTCCTTATGCTGTGTTTCATCCTGCGAAGCGATTAAAATGTCATCAATATAAGTAAAGCAAAAGTCAAGTCCTGCAGTTACCCGGTCCATAAATTTTTGAAAAGTTTGTGCTGCGTTACGAAGTCCGAATGTCATATAAAGAAATTCGAAAAATCCGAACGGTACAATGATTGCGATTTTAGGAATATCCGATTCGCGGGATGGAATCTGTTGATATGCACTAGATGTACCATAGAGAATTCGGTTTTGCCATATAGGAAATATGTGCTGCCTTGTAAGAACGGAATTGAGTAACGATCTGACAAGAGTACCTCATTGAGTCTGCGATAATTTCCACACGGACACCAATCGCTATTCTTCTTCTACACGAGATGTAAGGGATTAACTCAAGGGCTCTTAGAAGATCTACATAAGCCTTGTTGCATCATACTCAAACTCTTATTAGCTACTTTAAGTTTTTCTGGACAAAATCGTCTGGCTTTGTTTGACACGGGGAAACCCGTTTCGATTACATGTTCCATGTGCGGTTTGTCGATATCCTAATTATTTCAGGAAACTTGCTTAGAATCTCTTTAGACAGTCATCGGCCAATACTGTTAATCGAGGAATACTTTGTTGACAAGCTAAGCAGAGAGTTGACAAGCTAAGACTTTAAGACACGTGCTACCGTCGATACTTATGCCATATGTCAGACAGCAAATTGAAACATGCTAGAAAATCTGAGCCAATAATGAAGGTGTCCACGTCGATTATAAAAGGCCATTGAAAAACACGACGGAATCCCAAATCAAGCTGGAGTAATTTTTGTCCATACGTGGGGATGATTGTTTCGTTTGCAGCATAGAGTACCTTGCTAATGTGAGTACGATCGCGTCTTGAGACAGGAATGGTCGAGACATCCATTTCAGTGTCCACCAAAAATTTGATACCAGTGACACGGTCTCTATTTGGACTCTATAAGACGACGAACTCTAGTTTTCCTGTATCGCTGGCTTCTAGCTGCAGAATTGCGTACACTAATAACGCTAAAGTGTCAATGATACCAGCAAGGTTTGCTCTCCGATTGTGATCTTGAATGATTTTTACGACGAGAATTCCACGAAGTCTTGCCACGCAATAAACAAATTCCCAATTTCTCCACCCGATCTAGAAACGCGGACATTTGCCAATCCGAGTTAGTTTTTATCGATGATAACTGCTGCTTGGTAGCTGTTACAATAATATAGCCTGCACTGTTGTGATAGGCGCTGCAGCCATAAAGATTTAAGCACTTCCTCTAACACGCCGTTTTGCGAGATCTCACATCCGACGAAGCAATTGCGACGGACGGCGGTCATCTAGATCAACCTCATTTAATAACTTATGCAGTTTCTTTTCGGCGCTATCCGAGAAACTCTTAACTAATCTGTGAGTGCGGCATATCTATCTCGGGCGGATTAAGCACGATATTGCTAATTTCGTCAAAGAATCGTTATCAAAGCACTGTACCACGTCTCGTCCGAGAGGATCACCTGAGCCATTAGCCATGTCTGCGGCTTGTTAGAATGCGCGCGTTAGGTTAAACAGAACGCGATGCAATCACGTCAGGGTCACTAATTTGTGGCTACGTTATGACTATATCCAATGTGGCGCCTGTCTGGGCGCCAGCAATGGCTAATTAGTGGCGAAGGAAAATTGGCGGGAAATCGCTAAGTTAACAAACAAATGTTACTCATTATTTCTGACTCACAAGCCATAAGACGATTTAATATAAACTCAAATAAATATTTGGAATTTACAGGTCAAAAGGGTAGAGACTTAATTGCGTGCGTTACGACAGCTTGAATATCAGTATCGCATTATTAGATTAGAATACGAGAAATTAAAAAATCTACAATATAAGCATTTATCTGACGGCGAGAATAATTACGTAACGACATGAGCAGTAATCGATGCCGATCTCGCAGTGAACATAAAGTGATGATTAATCTTACTGAGCATTAACTTAAAATCTATCGTTGAGGTTTACAAAAGATCTGCACGCAGAATGCCATGACATCAAAGAGAAAGAGAAAGAAAAATCGAAAAAAAGAATTGACAACGCTTGCAATGCCACATGGTGACTCGTTAGGGGCAATGCGTGTGAATTATTATTCTAAGTCCGAGCAACAATTCTCTTTTGCTAATTCAATTCCTAATTCTATTAATAATTGCAAATTCTAATTCCTAGTTCGTAATTCAATTTAAATTAGACTACTCTTGCGTAAGAAATAATTATCACTCCGATAATCGACTACTGAAATGAATTATTTTAAAATATATACTTAATTAACCTTAATCAAAGAGTGTTTAGTGGTTATCCTCACCTTTTCGCTAATTTATTAACATCGATGATATAATGATTCATTGTAAAACATCAACGAAAAGCGATCGCACATGGTTATTAGTGCGATTGAAATCAGCAGCCGGACTCGCCCAAGAAGCAATTGGAAGTACCGCAGAGCATCCATCTGAGCAGGTAATGAAGCTTCTATTTTTACTTTCCGCTAATTGAAACATCGTGAATGAATCACAGAGCACGTGCCCCATATTTCTGCGCGAATTTATGTTCGCGCGCCCTTAGTGACGCTCGACTCCTAGTGATCAATTCTTACGTCACATGGATCCGTAATGGTTGCTGCGTATTCGCCTTATTTTATGAGCATAAAGAAAACGAGATGATTAAATACACTGAGTTGTGCAACTGAGTATCTCGTTACCCATTCACAAAAAGAAGAATTATTCCGGAGTTTTGCGACATTATGTTTATCTCGGCTACTCCGAGCAGGCACTTTGAGACGTCACACGTGCTCTTTGATACTCGCGCGTTACAGGTTGCTCCGAGTGCCTTGGAATCTTAGAAAGATTCCTCGTATATTTGAAAGGAATGACAGAGCAGCCGTGGAACGATTCAGAATCGATCATAATCGCTATTTCTAGCGCTCGTATCTAGCGAATCAGTAACTTGGACAAAATCAATCATAGCCACTTCAACATTCGCGATTACTCCACTGTAGCCTCAGGTTGGATCGAATCCAGGGGTAAGGCACTATAAATTTCAATCCTTTTCTTCAAATTGACATACATATTTAGTATTTTATCTGAAAATAATCTAAACGCCACTCTTCAGGTCCTACACTAATATTACGATAAATATTCAAGTGATTTTGAAAGCAAAAATGGAATGAAAGAAACTACAAAATTTCAAACAGCAAATACAAATCATAACCTATCACAGCTCAGTGATAGAATGGGGACAGAGCAAGGAGTGGGAAAAGACATAAAAATGATGGACGCGAATACCTATGTTTCTAGTGCTCTACTGGAGGCCGGTCGAATTCCCCTAGAACGTAACATTTTCTGGCGGTGGGATACGATAAATTGATCCGCGTCCATCACTCACAATTTACTGCCTCGGCACTCTTGCCACTTTGCATGATAACATCCCAGTCGGTAAATAAAGGTCAATATGGATACCCGCGCGAAAAAGGGGGCAAAACTCAGCGAGGAAGAGTTAGAGGCGCTACGTTACAAACGCTCGCAAAATAGGAAGAGTCTATGAAACCAGGACACGGCTTTAGATAGAGAGTGCGCAGAAATTGAAAAGGAGCGTGAAAATGAGAGAACGCGTTTGCAAACCGAGTGCGAGGCTTTCCATGCGATCCAACGCGACCGCGAAACCAAAAAAACATGTCTCAGAGCCGAACGCAACGCATCAGAATAAGACCGCTTTGAGACTCGCATCAGAGATCAGAATGAGCATATACACCATCGCCCTGATTCTGAGCACGGGCAAGATATAAGGCGTACTGAACAAATTGTCGTAAACCGCAATCTGCTCCTCTCGTTCAAGCACGAGATACTCCGAGAACTTGGTAATCTCGCGACATAAGTAAAATCAAATATCAGGACCCCTTTTATTTCAACCAATGATAATTCGAACAGCACTCGCAGACCTTTACTCACGAAGATAACTTGACAGAATCGTCGCAATCGCCGAATTTCATTTCGCGAAACCACGGAATCAGTGCCGTACTTCGACCACAACATTCCGGTGTTACAGTTCGTACGAGCCGTCATGCGAAAGAGATTGTCCCTTCGTCATCCAAGAGGAACCTTATACATCTTATCAAATTCATTCCGGAATGCAGAATTCGCCACATCGAAGAATGTTTCATTGAATCAATAACTTACGAGAATAAATCGGCATTCCTTTTACTCGGTTCAAAGGATATTGACACAGGCGGGAACATCCAAAGATTGCAGTGAATTCCTGCCAACCATGTTTAAAATTCACGGAACTTAATTTCGTTTTATGCCGCGCCCGATAGAGTCATTGCCTACAATTTAGTCATTGATACGACCGGCATGGAAGTATACCAGCCCCGCAGAACTTGTTAGCAGTGGAATTTATTCAAACGAGAACCTGAATCGGCTTCGCAATCATATAATGTTCTCGGTAGAAAAACTTCAAATATTAAATACTTTAGCACAAGGGGCAATGAATCATAATATTCCCTCTGGGGAGCATATCAAATCTTTTCGACGAAAATTTCTAGAAAAAATTCGCCGAAAATGCGGAAGCACGGGAACTTCCCTCTGGGAAGTAGTCCTATGAAAGAAGCGACATTGGCGTCGCGATTTCTGATTGGTGTTATCCCTCCCCCCACCTAATTAAAGCAGCTATATTGTACCCGCAGTGGAAAGTTGGCATATATTTTCTTTCTAACTGGCTGAATTGGTACATACACATACCTAAAATAGAGAATAAATATATTTAGTATTTCACAAAAGTGAGGAAAAAAATTTTAGAATAGTTCAGCAAGAAACCTATATTTCAATCGAAATATTAATATTAGGTGTACAACTTTGCTTCCGCCGTTTTCCTATAGATGGCTTTAGCGGTAAGTGGTGGTCGAAATAAATAGATCATAA
>NW_012130071.1:386381-391152 GCF_000143395.1 Atta cephalotes | reverse complement strand
AGATAGCCTCAAAAGATGACCAGTTTTTTCGACGCAGGATTCGTACGCTACCCGAAAGATGGGAGAAAGTAGTGGCCAGCGATGGACAATATTTTGAATCATAAATGTATAACCAGTTTTTACAATAAAGCCTCGAATTTCGGAAAAAAAACGGCGGAAGCAAAGTTGTACACCTAATAGACCAATAGACAAATTATATTTTATTCCTGATTCAGTACATCTATTTAAGAATATTAAATATATGTTGGAATATATGTTGCAGATCTGTACTATTACAATCTGACTTCTTCTTTAGTGGATATTTAATATATAGAAACATTATTGCAGCATGAAAATAAGCATGAAATGAAAATAGCTAGGAGAACAGAAATTGCATTAAAAGCACATGCTAATTTAAAACACAGGTGACGATTCTTACAAAATTACAGCTTTCTTTGTCGGTCTTGTGCATCACTGGTTCAACGTTATGATAAATAGATCACATTTTAGCTCTCGGCAAATTTAATATTAACATGTAAAATGAAACTATTGCTCATTTGAGAAAAACTCAGCAAGTGTTTCGTTCTATGTTAGTAGAATAAAAAGGACACTGAAAGCCAATCTGGAGTAATAATGGCAATAGAAAACATAATTAGATTGCAGTAATATTTTTTAGATGAAAGAGGATATGATTTTTTTATTAACAGGACGTTTCACACAAGATTGTCTTGAAAATCTTTTTTCTCTTAGATTCAAGCAACTTATTCCAAATCCTCTTTTTATCAAACAAAATTTAAGAGTTATTACAATCACTCAAATTTCCTCCTGCTTGAAAACTACAAGTTACAGCAATGATAGAAGAAAATGATTTAGGTTAGTTAAATCAGATTTTTTTAAATTATCAAAAGAAATAGCAACTAGAGAGAAAGCAAAAGAAATAGATGCTTTAATGGAAAGTGTTGCCATTCGTATTCCAGACTTACAGGATAACCATATGCGTCTTATTGATTCTTAGGAATGATTTATTATGATATTGTTGGAGCAGTTGTTCATTCTATTAAAAATACAATGAAAATATGACACATGTTACAAACCTATTCTGTAGCCGAGTACAGGTTCTCATTCATTTTCATTTATTGTAGATTTGCGAAGTTATAAAGTCGATAGCCTCTGTCAAGAGTAATCGAATCGTATCATAGTCAAAAAAGTATCATATTTCTGTTTTAAGGCTATCATGAAAGTTGAAATTACATTTAGGGAACTCAGAGACTCATTTAGAAAAGTAGAATATATTAAGATTATTGACTACATTGTTGAAAATATGCAAATTTTGGAAGATACTAATATTCCACAATGTCATAATATTAATACAAAAATTTTACTACGTTTTTCCGTATGTGATTTAGAGTATTTAGTTTGCAACGTAAAGAATATGGAAAAGAAAAATAAACATTGCATATAATAAGTAAGACAATGGATATACACATGGTTGTTAATAGGAAATCATTTTAAAAATATATTTTCATTGTTGATTCATTTATTAAAATTACATTAAATGAGCTCTGTGTCTACATTTTGATGTTATAAAATTGAAGAAGTATGTTAAAAATATTTTTTTTTCTTTAAAAATTATCTATTTTGGTTGTATAATAATATAAAATGAAGAAATATATTATGTTATATAATGATATAAAATGAAAAATAAAATATATAAAAAAATTAAAAAAACATGATTTTATGTATCTTAAATTCAATGATTTTTTTACAATTCATACATTTTTAAAAGTCAATTATTTTCTATTATATTTCAATTGACATTCAGAAATAATTATAGAGTTATGAACTTTAAAAAAGTAATGTATTACCATTACTTTTTATAAAAAGTAATTTGTTAGATTACACTGCATGTGCGTTATTCGTTACTCATTTAAAAAAATAATGCGTTACCATTATTACCGTTGTTACTTAAAAAGTATAATGATTCGTTACTTTATCAAAATAAATTATTAGATTTTCTATTGCATTATTTAATAATTAATATCAAATATAACATAAATATTACAACTTGAAATTGTTGAAAATAGTCCATATATGGAGCAATTTATTTTTATATTCAATTTATTTAATAATTTTTAAATAATGGCTAAATTCGTTACAGCCGTGTCGGAAAATCTTTCATAAAATTAACAAGTATTCCAATTCTAACATTTTTTTGTAGGTAAATTTACAAAAAAATGCTAAAATTGGAACAAATTGAAAAAAAATTAACGAAGACAGTAATGTTACAATAATGTTACAATAATGTGTTACTTCCCAATTCTGGACATAACGATATTTCACCAGATTAATAGTAAGAAGTAAATGTTATATAAATGATCTTTTTTTGTTAATGCGCGATATATTATTAGAAATAAAAATCTGAATTTTCATTTACAAATTTTTCTTTCATTCCGGCACAGTACTTTTCATCGTTGTTTTGCTTTTTAAACTCTTTAATTTTTATGATTAATTGCTTCATAGAACACATTTGTTTAATATCAGAAATCACATTTAATTTATTTATATATATTATTATATATATTATTTAGATTTGCATCATGCTTGTGTTTCAGATAGATGATTATTTGTGAAGCTTCATCAATTTGAACTCTTAGTTGATTGATGCTTGATTTATTATTCACAGTATTACAAAGAATTTTTGGATTGCATTGATCTCTCGAATTTTTTAAAAGTTAATCCATTTTGCATTTTAAGAAAAATAGCTATGTCAGAAAAACTTAGTAGAAAATTTGACTGTTTCATAACAAATATACATATATGTACATTCACAAATAAAATATGAAATAATTAAACTAACCTGAAACAATTAAACTAACCTGATCTATGTAATTCTTTTTTTGTCATCTTTATCTCTTGTGTATTTGCGAAATACTTTCAGGCAAAATAGAAACATAATCATGTTACAAAAATACATAACGTTATTGCAATAATGCATTCAATAAAATTATAAAACTAATTATATATAATATGCCGTTTATCTTTTTGTGTAACATTTTTAATTGTATTATTTAATGCTATATTATTCAACAAGAAAACACAAAAATATTAATATTTACTTAACCTCATCCTAATGGAGGAGAATTCATGATTCTTAGAATGAAGTAAATAGTTTCATGAGATAAAATATTATACTTTGTTTCACTGGTCAGCTGATCAACTGGAGGGGGCTAAATATGTATTAAAGGTGATAGTGGGGGATGAATGTCGCTTCTCTCATATAGGACTCTACTGGGACCAATCATGAGTGCCTTTTCTAAATAAGGGCTACTCCATTCCCCAAATTTCTGACAATGCTCGATCTAGAGATACTATATCTATATTTGCAGTACTGGTAGTGAATGTCAGAAAGCATCCTTGTATGCTAGAGAGCCTCACAGAGAGGAGAGAGTGACAAATTGCATCACGTGAATACCAATGTCCAATCAGGACGGGACCAGCTTTTTCTTCCATGTCTATGGAACTTTAATGCCCACATCCAATCAGAGGAGACGGATCAATTTGCCACTCTCTGCCTGTGAATCTCTCTACTGTATGTCTATTCTGAATGTTTTCCATTTGATGACACAAATCGACACAAGCATCATTCTATCCTTCTTAACATTTAAAGATATAGTATATCTTGTGTCGATTTGTATCATCAAATGGAAAGCATCCTATGTAACTTTTAACGACAGTGTGTCGATATCATTAAAGTATATCCATACAACTTGTCGATGTGTGCTTTTGCTGGAAAGCTTCTCTTATTGAATTGGACGAGTTCAAAATGGCTAGGTATATTTACCGAGCGATTGAATATGATTGGATCTATAAGTAACCAATTATATTCATTTGCTCGAGCAGCCTAGCCGCTTTGTCAACTTGAACGCGCTTATTCAGGAAGTGAAGGTGCCGCTGAAGGTGCCGCTTGACGCTTATTTTTAGTATCAAAATAAGTCAAATGATAGAAATTGACAATATCAAGCGTCAATTTTGATCTATTTTGACGCTGAAAATGAGCATGAAGCGTCAGCATAAAAAGGTTGACTTTGATAAAAATAGAACGATACTTGTATCAACTTGTGTCATCAAATAGAAAGCCCCCAGAATAACACTGCTGGTATCCTTAGAGTGCGCTCCCATGGGATGCGGAACATTCGTAATCAGTCGTGGTTTCATTCCGCCAATTTTGTTTCGTTTTCCTATGTCCCATTAACCAGAATTTGCGAAATACGCAAGTTCTGACCAATCGCAAAAGTCTTTCCGTAGATCACTTTCATTAGATTGGAATATTTGAAGAAAGAAAACTTAGGGGAAGGGAAAAGAGGAGAAGAGGTGAGAGCTTTGTTCAAATTAAAGTGTGAAAACTTGGAGGAAGGTAATAAATATTGGACAGAAGAGCATAGGAAAAAGTGCATATTCTGTAAGGGAAAAAATAATTTAAAACACTATGTAGAGGAATGTTCGGAAATAAGAGAAAGGTTTATTAAATTAGGAAAAGATCTTAGGAAGGAAGAGATCTTAAGGAAGTTATGAGGAGGATTTAAATAAGGAAAGGAGAAATAGTAAGGAAATTATGGAAAAAGAGGGAGGAAGCAAAAAGAAGAAGGAAGATGAGGAAGGAATCAAAAGAAGATAGGGAGGAAATGTATATAGAGGGAAAATATGGAGAGAAAAAGAAAGTAAAGTGAACTAAGGAGTAAATAAGATATTAGGTGTACAACTTTGCTTCCGCCGTTTTTTTTCCGAAATTCAA
>NW_012130071.1:380054-384930 GCF_000143395.1 Atta cephalotes | reverse complement strand
CATTCGATACCGATCGCCTGTGATTGTTTCAGTCGGTTTTAACAGTTCATAATACACTACGCCGAGCTGATCCCACCAAATACAGAGCATGACCTTGGACGTCAAAATCACCGTTTTTGAAGCATTGAAATCACTCACGACACGTTCTTTCACTAATAGCGGCCTCACCATAAGTATGTGAGAGCATTCGATGAGTCTCAGCCACAGATTTCTTCATATTGAAGCAAAAAATTAAAACCTCTCACAAATAACGAGAATTTGGCTCGTAAACTGACATTTTCAATCGAGAATAACTTTATGATGCAGACACAAATCGACTAATGTTTCTATGGGGTTATGTTGACAGATGCCCAAGTTTATATGACGTCTATGATCTATTTATTTCGACCATTTACCGCTAAAGCCATCTATAGGAAAACGGCGGAAGCAAAGTTGTACACCTAATATAAATATGTGATACTAATAATAGGCGATGATAAGACTGTGATATAGAGATAATGTGTGTATTGAACAAAAGTATATAACATTAGAAGTATAATATAACTAAGAGAGAAAAGCGGATAAAGCGAAAAGAAATAAAATGAAATACAGTAGGTAAAGAAGCGAAGTCAGAGGGTTTAACCAGAAAAGTAGAAAAGGAATAAGCATAAAAAAATTTATAATATTACTACATGGGCTGAAAAGTCCCGAGATTTTTAATGAAAACAAGCGTTTTTTGGGCAAAGTTATATTTATTCCTCAACATAGTTGCCTTCGAGGGCGATACACTTGGTATAGCGATTTTCCAATATTTCGCTGCCCTTTCTGTAGTACGTCCAAGCCTTCGAAATATGCCTCGGTTTCCGCGATGACTTCCTCATTCGATGTGAATCTCTTTCCCTGGAGCCACCGCTTGAGGTTTGGGAAGAGATAATAGTCGGGGGCCAAATTTGGAGAATACGTAGGTGAGCAACCAATTCGAATCGTAATTGGTCCAATTTGGTCATCGCTTTCAAGGATGTGTATGACGGTGCGTTATCGTGATAGTACAAAACGAAGGCGAAAGTAGCGCCATTTAAACGACTGTAGCTTGTAAACAAATGAACGAAATGTCATGAAACTTCATACATAAACTAGTGACAGATGAACTTCTCGAAATGAATCATGTTCATTTTCTAGTGGCGCCATCTATTGAAAAACCCCTGGACTTTTCAGCCCATGTAGACTATGTATACTACACTGAATATATTACCTAATAAACTACGCTGAACAAATTTGTTTTCTTTTGTGTTTTTTATTACGTAGATTTAAATGATTTAGGAATAATGACAGAACACGTTCAACTCCTTGAACGTGTTTTGTCATTATTCTCATCCTAAAAATCACAGATATTTTAAATTGACACATTTTTTGAAAAAAGATTCAAGTAAATGGAAAATCTGTTACAACAAAAAATCGAAATCATTAAATCATTAAGAAATCATTAATCTGTAGAATTTTTTTCTTTCTACGCCATTTTTTTTATTTATTTTTAAACTTTAATTTGTCATCGCTCTGTGTGTGTGTGTGTGTGTGTGTGTGTGTGTGTGTGTGTGTGTGTGTGTATTTTATTTCTTGTTGAAGCTTTACTTATAAGCATTGTACATCAGAAACAAAAATTTTTTATGAATAAAATTAATCCTGTAATTAAAATGTAATGAAATTATATTATAAGATAAATGTAAGAAAAAAGAATTAAATTAATAACGTATAATTATATGAAATATAATTATATGAAATAAATTTAAAAACTATATAGCTAATGTCACGAATTTATCGTTGCATCTGTAGAAAGTTTGTTATTGATCGCAATAATGAGAACTATACTTTGCAGCAATTAATTTTAATTCTACTATAATAATAAACTGTTGTTATTAAACAATGATTTGATATTATAGCAGTGAACATAGACCGTGCAAGAGCATTCGAAGAAATAATGTATTTTTTAATAGTTTAGATTGACCAACGATGTTGGTCTCTTATACCTTTAAAAAGAATTCACAACGTTTTTGACATTAAACGTTTACATGAGTAATGAATTCTTCAAGATAACTTAGATTTCGGTAGCAAACGTTTGCACGGAAATATTAAAACATATTATTTGTTTTAGCATTTTATATTTACTCATACATTTAGAATTACATTTTTTTTTATTACGATTTGAAGATGCATCATATCTGTAATATATTTAATGTGAAATTTATTAATGTTAAAATATAGACATAACAAATTCTTCGGATTAAGTAAAAGAAACTCAGATCGCGTTGAAAGATGTCTTTTAATCGTTTTTACATTCAATAATAAAAAATTACATCATAGCTTATATATATTTATAAAGTATTAATTTAAAGAATCTTTAATGTAACAATATTATCAGTAAATCTTCATTTTTTGTCTACTTATATTCAGCAAGCGTGACAATATTCAATAAAGGGACAATAAAGAGATATGTGTGCCTCTGGAATCGATTAAAAATCTCTTTAAAATATCATTAAACACAATGACAAAAGAAAAACACACTTTTTTAATGCATGCCTAATTTGATTGTTTGTCGTTGGAAGGAATCAAGGATTTATCGTTGGAAGGAAATTTATCGTGAAGGAAGTGACGGTGTTGAGAAACAAAACCATTCTCTCATAACATTTTTACATGTTCCGTGCCATGGAATTTCTTGACAAAATCCGTAAAAGACTGCGCTTCCTAGCTCAGTGTTCATCATAGATTGCAATAGAAAAACAGAATGATTCCGTACAGCAAGGTGAAACGCCTAATTACAATGATTGTAATTGGTGTGGAAGAGAATGATGACAAGGCTCTTATATATGGTATGTTAGGATTTTAAAAACGCGAATAGCTGACTGATATACTCAATAGCGACGACTTGATCCTGAATGCTGATTACGAAGGTAAGGATTCTTTCCGTAATTTGGATTACTAATACTATACGATGTGAAAAACATGTTAAGAATTGTGTGTTACAAAATATGTTTAAAATATATTGGTCGCAATGCCTGAAAAAAATGTATCAAATTAAGAAAATAAAATATAAGATTTCTTTTTAAATATGTTTTAATTTCTTTTCCCGAAATTCATTTTTGAAAAGAAAATAGGAGTAGACTTTATTGTCGTTGGCGCTGATCCCTTAGATAAAAGAGATATCGTTAGAGTGCATTCTTATGTCAATTTGGTATCTTTCAAATTTTATGTCTGTATGTTAATTTGGTAGCCTTCGACCACGTCGCAACTGTTCTTCAAAGTATAATGTATATAAAAAAAATCCTCTCCATTTTAGAGTGTGTAAAAAAAAATATGGAAGAGAACATTGTTTAAAAGAAGAGCTCCGAACAACGTTACCGCATTAGTCGTTCAGAGAGTTTCAATAGAGCTTTATAAGTTATTATAAATATAAGTTATTATAGGTATTATAAGTTAGCTAGCTTGTTAATTATAAGTTCGAGAAAATAAAATATCTCAAGCCATGCACTATTATGTTTCAATTCAACAGGATGAGGCATGCAAGAGAGAGTAAGTTCATTTAATTTTATAAAATATTTTGCTTATATGTATTATACGTTATGTATTTTCGTAAGATCTATTTACATGTTTTCTTTTTTTTCAAAGCGCATTTTTTCAAACATCATCTAGTACATCTTCGAAACCTCGCTATCTTCGATGCCTCATATCTTATTGAGAAAATATGTATTGACATCGACAGCGACAAATTTCTGGATCTTGGGATCGTTGTAGAATCTGCATCTGTATCATGTGTTGGTGATAATCAAAGTAATCATATGTTCATACCTCATGCTATGTGGAAGATTCATCGAGAGATGTGCAGATATCGAGCGATTAATGCAGTCAACAATCCCATCGTCATCACCAATTCAAGATCTAAATGTGGAACTTGTTAAAATATGTGATACGAATAACATAAAGTTAACATTAAAAGGCATATTTGTGAACATGAAACCAATAACTAGGCTTTTCTTATTTGAACTTGAGCAACGTGTTGAACATGTATTCTATAAACTGAGTCAATATACGCACGATGTAGTAAGAAATTCGAGTATTTTATGTCATTTTTAAGACAAAATTGTATTGTTTATTAATAAAAGCGATGCTGCAAATTTGCACAAATTTATGATAAAAAACATTTATGATAAAAATTCTATTATAGAATGTGAACTAAGTCTATGGTTTATTATATCGTACATACAGCATTACATAATAAATAAATGTATGTTAAAATATATATTCTTTTCTTCTAAAATTATTTTTTCCTTATTAAATAATTTTATTTTTAGTATCTTCGTCACTTCTTCTTCTATCTTCGTAGTAGTATTGAATTAGCCAATAACAAAGCGCGCTTGGCCATTTGTATTACATTGATAAAAAAGAACATTATTGTAATTAGTGTTACTAGGTTATATTATTAAAAATTCATAAAAATATTATTATTATAATATTATATAAAATAAAAATATTATAATTAATTTTTAAGTCGTATCATGAAAAATTGTAAATATCATATCTATTTAATAAAATCGTGTGCAAAAGAAGAAAAGAAAGGAGAACACAATAGGAGGAAGAGAGAGTAAATAATAAGTATAAGATCGCAACGGACAGAGAGAACTGCATCCTACAACGATGGGAGAGAAAGGATAACGGGTTAGAAAGAAAACGCAACGGATGAGAGAGAAAGAGAGAGAGAGAGAGAGAGAGAGAGAGAGAGAGAGAGAGAGAGAGAAGAACTAACTCCTCGTGTGAGTCGACTACGTTCTCCTCCTCCGTCTACTCTCCTCCTCGTCGTACGTTCTACTTCCGTACCGTCGTCGTCGTCGTGTGTCGTCTTACCTTC
>NW_012130071.1:339072-380034 GCF_000143395.1 Atta cephalotes | reverse complement strand
CTACCTTCCTCCGTCCTCTCTCCTCCTCGTACGTTCGTACGTTACGTTACTACCGTCCGCGTCGTCGTTGTGTACCTTACCCTCCTACTCGACGACTACACTACACACACACACACACACACACACACACACACACACACACACACACACACACACACACACACACACACACGCACGCACACACGCACGCATGCACACAAATTCATAAGGTTAAAATAATTTTGTAATTAATATTAAATATAAACGATCATCTTTGTAACGTAATTTAATTTTTTTTATAAATAAAATAAACGTAAGCTTTTTTTACATTCTAAGATTACATTCTAAAGGTCCTTCTAACTTCTGTTTATTTTTAAATCACAATTCGTATCTCGTTCCCTTTAATATCTGAGATCGCAGAGGTCCAGTCCAATACCGGGTTAAAAGGATTATATACCCAAAAGTAGGACGACGTTCGCAATGTTCATCGAAACAAATGTCATAGCGTCCTTCCGGGACGTTGATCCATCTTCCGGGACCAAAAAGGTGTATGACTCACAGCTATTCACTCCTCTATACATGTGAGATTGAATTTAACACATTCCACATCCTCTCCATTCTCCTTCATTGTCTCCTTGATCAAATTTTCAAGGGACGTAACAGCGATATGGTGAATTTTTGTTTTAGTGAACTATCTTCTATTATTTTACAATAAATTCATTTTTGCTTCCCCTTCCTCCCCAACAAATTTACCTTTTAATAATTTTACATACATTTTAAATTATTATTAAAGTTCGTTTTTATATTATTATATATTATTATTATTAGTTTCCGTTAATAGATGGAGGTGGTTCACTGAAATGAGTTTGTAAAAAATTTTTTGTAATTAATAACATCACATTGTCTCTAAGAATGGCTCAAAAGTGAGCCAAAACATATAAGCAAATTAATTATTAATAAAGTTGTTTTGTTAACTATATTGATTTGCACAAGAATTAATTACAAGAAGAATTACCGTGTTTCTCTCCTATTGCCCTGTTATATCCAACCATTTTGTATTATTAAGGAGTCTTTAGGAATTAATTTATATTTGATATCTCTGACTCTATCCTTCTCTTTTTTAGTGTCTTAATCCTCTTCTTCATATCTTCAACTCTTCTCTCAGGCTTTTTTCCTTCATGAAAACATGCCATTGTTTTTCCTATCTCTAAAACTCGCAATTCCTATTTCTAAAACTCGCCTTCTTACCTTCTTTCTTTCAATCCATTTCTGTTTTTCCTTTCCTTTCCAAACTTCTCGAGTAGATATATATGCTTCAGGCAACTGAGCTCTTATTTTTAACTCTACCAACTTCATACCTGACTGCCAATCCGATTTTCGATGCTTGCACAGCACTACCACAGAGTTGCATCTATCCGATTCTGTTTTTCGTGGTTTTGACTCTGGTTTCTCCTAACCGCTATAATTGCTCTCGATTTTTCTAAAGCATTCGACTGTTGACCACGAATTTCTTCTATTTAAACTTGGTCATTATGGTCTTTCATCCTTCATTCTTTTTCTTATACGCTCTTTCCTTGTTGTATTCAGCATATCCTTCTTTTCACTCTTACCTTTTCTTTTCCTCCTTTCTTCTGATATCTCTCAAGGCTCTGTCCTCGGTCCTTTGTTATTTACTTTATTTATTTCTGACTTATTCTCTGCTTCTACTTTTTCCAAAATTTTCATGTATGCTGATGTCGTTCTTCTCCTTTCCTTCGAATTCCTCCTTTCGTCGATTCTTCCCTAACTGAAATTCTTAATATCGACCTTAGTCTATTTCGGAACTCATCTAATTCTCTTTATTTAAACCCTTCTAAATCTTCACTACTTATTACTTTCTCTTCGCTCTCTTTCTCTATCCTACCTCTCCTTTCCCCCTTTCCCCTCTCCTCTCTCCCCTCTTCCTTCCCTTTCTCTCCCTCTCTTCCCTCTCTCTCAATTCTGTTCCTATCCCACAATCTTCTTCTATCAAGATTCTCGATGTCACATTTTGACTTCTCCTGGTCCTTTTGTCATCATGTTTCTGTCAAATATCAAGCTGTCTTACTTCGTCTTCGTCTTCTCTATCCATTTCGCTACATTCTTACTGTTCACAAACTCCTAGTGTCTCAACTTCTTATTGTTCCTCTTTTTGATTATACCAACATCATGTACATTCCTGCTCTATCTAAAAAAATGTTATTTCGTGTTAAGCGAATCTTTCTCGTATATGGTAATGCTCGTAAGTTTGATTTATCTCCACTTTTCGCAAAATCTAGTTGGTTAAATGTTCAATAGCATTTTATTCTCCATCTGTGCTGTGTCGTTTTCCGTTTATTTTGGGTATAATATCTCCCCTCCTTTTCAACTCTGAATTTCATTCCAACGGTATCCATCACACTCGCTACCATGATTCCTTTTCTTTTCTCGTACACTCTGTCAAATTTCATGCTGCCTTTCCCTGTTGCTGTCAAAATTTTTAACATCCTTTCTCCTTCTATCCGTTCAACCTCCTCTCTTTCTTCTTTTCGAGTGGCTATACTACTTTTTTATTGTCTTCACGTCGTTGATCTGTTCTGGATCACGAATACTGTCTCACACTTGCGCCGTTTCTCAACCTCTCCATATTGTTACACTGTAATCATTTTATTTCGTATTCTCATTTTTGTACTTTGAGTTTATTGTTATGATTAATTTCATCTTCGATTACCATTTGTAACTATTATTTGCTGTTCTTTCTGATAGGCGTTAGAGCAGTAGTCTCTATTGGTATCTCACCATTTTGTGCTATTCTAGGATTGTTCTCTCATTTTACTGTAATTTTTTTTATCTTATCTTATTTTTTTGTAACTTTTATTGATGTATAAATAAATAAAAAATTAAATATATGGACAAAAAAAACTGTATGCATTGATAATTATAAATAGCGTAACAGATAAAATACGAGACCCTGAAGTCCCAGGTTCAAAACTCGACTAGAAAGTAAAAAAGATTAAAATATAATTAGAAATAATTAATAAAATTAATTGGCACTCTAAAGTTTAAGCATTGTTGATAAAAAAATAAATTAAAGAAACGATTCTACGTTATTATTTTTTCCAATTTTGTTCAAATAATTTTAATATTGAAAAACATTTTTTTAACGTTTCACATTAAATAAATGTTAAAAAATATTTTTTAAAAATGTTTTGTAAAAAAAATGTCTTTTTAATTAATAAAAAAGAATTTATTCTATTAATTAAACATTTTTTGCAACAGTTTTTAAATGTTTTTAAAATATTTTTTGCAATGAAAAAGAACATTTAAAAATATTTCAGAAACATTTTTTTGTTGATTGGGAATTACTACCCGTACGTGCCTTTTTATATGCAATATATATGTATATGAATAATTTTCCTTTTAACTGCGTCGACTGATTTACTTAAATGTATACACATTCAATTCATTAGACGATCGTTCGCAGTTCACGACGAAAGTTGATAAAAGAATTTGTTTTTTTCGATGTTATTACCCCTCTCCTCCACCATTAATACCAATAATGAGATAATTTAAAAAACCGATACTTCTTGTCAGGTATTTAAACTTTTGTTCTTATTATCTTGCATTGCATAAGAAGGAGGATAGTCTATGATATAGTACAGAAGATAATTCTTCTGTCAAATACTAGTTTCCACAAAAAGAATACATGACATCAATTTACTTGGATAATTGTTATTCTCTATTTTTTATATTTTCTACGATACGTTCTCGATAGAAATTTTTATTTTACGATAAAAGACAATTCAATAAATCTGAGAACAAAACTACAGTCAGAGAGAAATGTTTTATGTTCTTTTTTATCAAGACTATCTCTGAGAATTTATTAGCTATTAATAAAAAATGTAATGTAAAAATTGGCTTTTCAATATCTAATACATTAATAAATTTGATAAAACTCGGAAAGGACTTTACGGATCGAATGGCACATAATGGCATAGTATACACAATTTCGTGTCAAGATACTATGACAGTTATATTCACTAAACTAAACGTCAATTAAAAACAAGAATTCAAATATATTTCTAATATAAAGAAGAAGATTAGCTCTTCGTTGATTATTTCTATATATAAATCAACAATAATCATGAGATTGAGAAGACCCTAAAATCGTCTGTATCGACTAAATAACATAAAATTTTGTATAACAATTATTTTTTCCTCTTTTACTGAATCGAAAATCTTTTTCCAGGATTAAAATATACGCATTAATACGTGTATTTAAGGTAGAATAGGCTGAAAACAACAAAAAAATTTTGAAATTGAGATCTTCCTTATCATTTTTTAATTCTATATATACTGATCCAGAACTGTCACATCGTGACAAAATTTGTTTTATATAAAAGCTGTACTCATGAAATAATAGTCCACAGATTAATAGTTTGCATGAAACAGAGGAGTTCTTAATATTGGACTTAGGCCCAGTTTCACAATTCACGTTGCAGTTAAGAATTATATATATATATAATATTATAATCGTGAATTGTGAAATTAGGCCTTTGACGTCTAATTAAAACAAATTATTGTTATGCAAAAATAAAATGACATAATAAAACATTTACTTGATAAGAGATGGTCCATATTATTAGACAAAAAAAAACCAATTAAATAAATAGAATGACACTGAATTTCTCTCGGAAGCATACTCGTACTTTTCTATATTTGTATTATTGTCTCCAAGTTAATCTTTATTGTATCTTCCTTCTTTCCTTGTAAAATAAATTCCCTCCTTTTCCTTTGCCTTTTGTTTATTATATTATTGGTTGTCATTCCTTTGTCACATTCCATTTGTTCCTGTGAACAAAATAAAATTTCAGAAAATGAGCAACCTCACCAATTCCAACTTGACATATGTTGTTAAGGTCATGATCTTGAGTATAATCTCCCACAAATTTTAACCGTCGCTCATTATTCATTAAGAAGTTATTGATAAATAAAGTTTAAATTAAACATATGTTTAATTTTTCATTTCTTTCCAAAAAATGGGAAAGAGTTGGAGTGGGAGTTGCTTCAAGTGAAAGTCGCGCACCCTTAAGCAGGAATAAGGTGGAATGGGAGATACTTCGTGTGGAAGTCGCGCGCCTTTAGACAAGGAACTTCTTTTGTTAACTAATTTTTTAATGAATAATGAACGATGGTTAAAATTTGTGGAAGATCACTCAGGATCATACCTTAACAATATATGTCAAGATTATTGGAATTGATGATGTCGTCCATTTTCTGAAGTTTAATCTTGATTTTCAACCAGCATAAAAATTATTTGAAACAACCTTTTAGCATTTAGAAAATTTTGGACAAGGGCAAGATTATATAAAGAATTAATGTGATCTATGCGAAACTTTTTATATATTGTATACTTTTTGCAAGTTTTTTATACACTGAGGATGGTTCAGTGAGAACCGAAATGTTTGGATTTTAAATTTGTTAATGCTAAGTAAATGCTAGATTTAAATATCTAATTATACGCACATACATTATACCTGACTCATTGCGCCGTTATTGACATTTATTTCAATTTATATATAATAATATTTAAAAATAAAATTAAGTAAAGGGCATATAAGAGTCAAAAACAGTAAAATTTTAATAAACATATGTCAATTTTCTAATACTTATTCTCAATATAATTAATTTAGAAATCTTTGATGGTATAACATATAAAATGTATTACAACAATAAAAATTACATGTTTCGACTTCTTGATCAAGTCATCTTCAGATTTATTATAATTGCAATCGCAACCCGCAGTAAAGTGAAATGATAAAAATCAAGTAAAAATAAAAATAAAGGTAAGTTACTCATCTCCGATGGATTGTACGTTGACTGACGGAAATTGTTCCCAATTAGCTGCTCGACTGAATATTAAATGTTTCCATGGATTTATGAGTGATATGAAAAAATTGAGAATAATCCAAACTATTTATATAAGCGTCAATCAAAATAAAACTCACCGGAGAAGTCACGAAAAATGTTATAAACATGAATGTTATATGAAAATGTTATAAACATGTGTTCAGTGGTCAGTAATATTCTTAAAAAGAGTCAATCACATAATTAACAAACGAGATGGTCGTACTAACACATGTCAATGTTACAAGAGAATAGCGACTAAATAAAGGCTTGCAAAATTAAGTCAATAACCGGTGATGCAAAATCATATACTGTTTATTATTGATAAATACGATTTATGAAGACCTATCAGTCTATAGATTTAAACTATTTTTTTGTTTTTTGATATTAATCATTTCAGAAATTATACGTTTATTGTAGCACGATTCTTCATCCATAATTAAAATGTTAGTCCCATCAAAATCATGTTTGAATTATAATTTATGTTCGGTTATTACTGAAAGATTGGAAGTTTTCCAATTAATATGATTATAGTGTTCCGCAATTCTCGTCTTAAGTTGTCTTCCTGTTTAATCAACATAAGACCAACATAACGCATTGCAATCTCCACAATTTAATTTACTTAATTTTATATACTACATTATTTTTATTGAATTTTCATAGATCTTTTTGAACTTTAATAAATTTTTAAAATTTATTTGTGCTGTAAAAAGAAACTTTTGTGTCCTTACTATTAAATCTATTAAATTTTTCCGTGATTGATGGAATGAATGTTATTATAAACTAAGCTATTCATTCTATTGAGTTATCAATATTAGATTCTTGTGTGCATATTTTTTTCCTCTTTAAATAATATTAAATCCTATCATTAATCGAATCAAAAATCAAATCTAGTGGATAGTCGTTCTTTAGCAAAATACTTATTACAGATTTTAGATTATTTATGTGATATTTATCTCAATTATTTTTGCGATGTCGGGTGGTTAGAAAAATAATTGAGATATCTGCCAGAATGGCAGCTTTGTTTATCATACCAATCAAATGAATCATCCTTTTTTATGATTGTAATATCTAAAAAATTCAAATTCATTACCTTCGATTTCTATTGTATGTTGTAATCTCGGATGGAAAGATTTAAAATACTCTAACATAAGTTCTATCTTCATAATCAGAATCGCAGTAAAAATATCATTAATGTAACGACAACAAAACGGGAGAGAATCGCCAAACCGTATCAACGCACTTCTAACCTTTGCACCAGGTTAGCAATAATAATATTTAAAAGAGAATTTGTAAACTGCACTGTTAGATTCATAATATCTAATTATATCCAAGTTGAGTTATTTTTAAACAATTCTATATAGATCGCCACTGCTCCTATTCAAAATGTCGTTATTTGATTAAAATAATAGAGTTAAACAATTTAATTTAAGAAAATATATTAAATCCAATTCAAATTTAATTTATTATTATTATTTATTAGACATATGTTAATATGAATAATACGTAGTTATGAACACGTAGTTATGAACACGTAGCTTTGAAACTAAGTAATCACAGAAATGAATTAATTTACATTTTGACACACAAGGAAGTAAGAATAACAAAATAGCCAGTGAACACAAGTTACATATAACGTATCTCTATTACTATAACATAATATACGTGTTCCCAATCAACGGACAATGTTTTTTTTAAATATTTTTTAAACGTTTTTTTTCATTAATTTTACATTTCACATTATTTGTTTGAAATAATTAAAAAAAATATTTATTTAATATTTAAATCTTTTTTAAACGTTTAAATATTTAATAAATGTTTGTTTTTTGTTATTTGAATTATTTATTATTTATTTAAAAAATGATTAAAAAAAACATTTATTTAACATTTATTTGACGTTTATTATAAATATGTAAAACATATTATTTTCTAAAACTCAAATTAATAAAAAACAGAATAATGAAATGATCGGAAGACAAGTTAACACAATATAATTGCGTTAAGTGTACTATATATGGACAATAAGAACTGTGTGCATCGATAGTTATAACCCAATCAGCAGACAATATTTTTAAATATTTTTTTAAACATTTATTTTTCATAAATTTTACATTTTTCACGATTCGTTTTCAGAATTCATTAATTTAACATTTATTTAACGTTTATTTAATGTTTATTTTAAATTTATTTTTTATTTGAAATAATGGTTTGAAAAAACATTTTTTGAACGTTTATTTAATATTTATTAAAAAAAATGTTTATTTAACATTAAATATTCATTTGAAATAATAGTTCATTTGAAAAAATCTTTTTTAAATATTTATTTAATACTAATTAAATGTTTATTTTATATTCATTATTCATTTGAAATAATAGTTTAAAGAAATATTTTTTAAATGTTTGTTTAACGTTTATAAAAATGTTTATTTTACATATTTATTCATTTAAAAATATGGTAATAAGAAATATTTATTTCATGTTTATTTAACGTTTAGTAAATGATTTATTTCACATTAATTATTTGTTTAAAATAATGATTTAAGGAAACATTTATTTAATATCTATTAAATTTTTTTTAAAGTTTTAATATGATGTTTAATAAATGTTTGTTTTTTGTTATTTATTTATTTAAAATATGATTAAAAAACATTTATTTAATATTTATCGTTTATTATAAATATGAAAAACATGTTATTTTATAAAGCTCAAATTAATAAAAACGGGTCCGGATAATAAAATAATCACAGAAAAGAAGTTAACACAATATAATTGCATTAAGTGTACCATATATAAACAATAAGAATTGTGTGTATCAATAATTATAAATGTAACGGATAAGATACAAGATTCATCTATATCTATAATCTTGAAATCTTAGGTTCAACCCGACCAGTAAGTGAAAAAGATTAAAATATAATTAAAAATTAGAATTAATTAATAAAATTAGTTGTCTAATGTTTAGGCATTCTGTCAATAAAAAAAATAAATTAAAAAAAAATTCTATATTGATATTTTTTCTAATTTCATTCAAATAATTTTGATATTAAAAAACATTTTTTTGTGTTAATGTTAAAAAAATGTTCCTTCAAATGTTAAATAAACATTTTTTAAACGTTAAAAGAATGTTTTTTCAAACGTTACAATAAATGTTTTTTTTAATAAGAAAAGATTTAACTCATTTTTAAAATGTTTGTAAATATTTTTAAAAATATTTTTTTAAAAACATTTTCAAAAACATTGTCTACTGATTGAGTTATATTATGATTATATTGTTGAATGGGAAATTACAACTAACAGATCAATTAAATTTTCAATCTTGAAACACAATCCGGCTGAGGAGATATTATATTATAAATTTTGTAATACATGACATCACTTTCATTAAACTTAAAGATTAGTATTAATATAAAGTTTGTTCTTACGTTAATACAATCTTAAGACTGTAAACCAATCACAGAGCCATTAGCATTTTGAAACATTATTTAAAACGTTATTTAAAACATTATTTAAATTATGAAGTAAGAATTAATTATGAATACCAAAGATTAAAGATTAAATATAAAATTATTTATAAGTTACAGATTCAAAATAAAAGTAACAAATGCAAATAATTGTACAATTAATTATAGTTACAGTTAGCAAAGGTAAAATTACTAATCCGGTACTACGAAATATTAATAACGACATTATGAGTAATGTGTTGCTTTCATTTCTTACAAATAAAGTGTTCTTATATATGCGCCATAGCACAGCAAATTATAAATTATAAATTATAAATTAAAACAAAGAATACAACTAATTGTCATCATTAAAATAATAGTAGATTAATAATACTTAGATTAATAATACTGTTCTTTCCAATAATCTATAAGCTTTTTCGTTGTAACTATACTAATAAAAACTAAATTAAATATTGCTCATCACCTTAGATTCAAAATATCCTTTAATTAAGGTTTTAGATTAAATTTTTTATTCCTCTCTTCTTCCGTTCCATAGCATTTTTCTCTTATATTATTTTAATCAACAAAATTTGTCAAAAAAAAATTGATAAAAAATATATTTTTTCTTAAAAAATATATTTTTCAGTCTAAACCGTTTTTATAGACGGTGCGATCAGACTTTAGGAACTTTTTGTCCTTTATTTATTATTCTATTTCAAAAAAAGAATACATTGTATTGGATTGATATGCATTACAAAATATACATGAAACCATTTTATTTTTTTATTTCTGAACCTAGTAACATGGTTCTAATTAAATAGAAAGTACTTCATATGTAATTATTATCGAATACTTTATATTAAGTGCTTGAATTAATTCTCGCTGTTGACTAATACAGGTCAATAGCTATGTTATTTCAACATGGCCGAAAGTGATTGTTGTAATGTATTAGAAGTGCGATTTAGTTTTGAGAGTTTTGCAAGAGATGGCACTAATGTCAGTGTTATCGAAGACATTCAAATCGCAGATATTGTGTGCCAACAAGTGATACAAATGACACGGTATGATACAATCATTAAATTTTTGTTGTTTGCCAATGTTAACCAAAAATGACATGATCATTGTGTCGCATTGTGCTTGGAAGATACACATTATCTCTCAATGCTTCACTATTGCTCTATGATATTTAGTCATTTACTAAGAATAGACGCAGTAAACATGTTTATACTATTTAAAAAACGAAACTTCTTAAAGAGCATATATTGATTTCGACATACATTGATTTTGTTTTTTCAGAAGAAGCAATTGAAAGTCATACAATTCTGATAGAAACTTATGGTAAGTTTCTCCGTTGCTCCATTAATTAAGACATGTGAATGTTGGTTCAGACTTGGATTCCAAAGTGGTGATTTAATATTAACGAAAAAGATTGCTCGGGACAAATAAAAAAGTTGAAATGAAAAAGTATGCAAATTTGTAAGTTATTGGACGAAAATCCACAATCTTCAGCATTTGTCAGAAAATGAAATGTTGATCATACAATAGTTACTAAATGTTTACATAATATGAGAAAAAAGAAAAACGGGTTCCACAATTCAATTATCGGAAAATTCGTCATTATGAACCGATTTAACATTTGCATGTCATTAATCGCCAGACAAAAAAGAAGAATTTTTGTATTGATCATTACTGGGGATGAAAAATGGATTTACTTTGATAACCCCAAATGAAAAAAATCATGGATTGATTTAGGTTAACCAATAACATTCATTACGAGGCGCAATATTCACGGTTCAAGGGTATTGCATTTGGTAGAATTAAGAAGATGTTGTGTATATGAATTATTAAATTTGAAAGAAACTGTAACCGCAGATCGTAATAAACAACAATTATACAAATTGAAGTATTAGACTAAAAATAACCTTCAATTGCGAGCAAAGTGATCTTTCTTCAACAATGCTCGATTTCATGTTGCATTATCAGTGAAGCAAATGCTATTAGAGCTAGAATGAGAAATCTTATCGCATATCTTCCAGACATTGCTTCATCTGATTTTCACTTGTTTTGGTCGATGCAACATGATCTAGAGAATACTTTCATAATTCTGAAGATGTACGAAAATTTGTTAAAAATTAGATCAACTCCAAAGAAGAATCTTTTTATCGTCGAAATCCATCTTTTGCCAGAAAAATGAGAATAATATATAAAACAATGGAAAATATTTTGAAAAGTATCCATTCATTTTTTTTTAAATCAGTTTTTGAGAAAAAAGCCTTCAAAATTAAATTACATTCTAAATATGAAAGTGCTATCAATAGGCTTTAATAATCAGCGCGATATTTAATCGGAGTAGAAAAAACACAATTTTTTATCGTATTGTAGATGACGGATTTCGTACCAAACCAAAACATTTACGGGAAACATTACTTTTTTGCTTTCATCTCAAGAAATTTGCTACCGAAAGTCATCGTTTGTTAGTAAAGAACTGGCAGAAATTGATTTAAACAATTCAAAGGCATTGATTTTGAAGAGCGCCCTGATAAGCCGAAAAGTTTGAAGATAGAGAATTGAAGGCATTATTTTTAGAAGATTCATGTCAGACATTCAAAGCGTTGTAGAAGATACTAAATGTCGATGAGTCAACAAATATTTAACAAATATTTAACAAATATTTAAAAGCAATGGGAATAGAATCTAGAATCGAAGAAACTGGGTTCCACATGAATTGAGAGAAAGAGACGATTGCGAGAAATTTAATGAATTGCTATTTCATAAATAAAAACGGAAGTTGTCTTTGCATCGAATTGTGACTGGCGATGAAAAATAGATTCGTTACGACAATCCTAAGCGCAAGAAATTACGAGTACATTCTGGACCATCATAACGTCACAACAGGATATCCGTGAGAAGATTATACTGTGCATTTGGTGGGATCGGTGTAATTTATTATTATGAGCTGCTACAACCAAGTCAAACCATCAATGCTAAACGCTACTGATGACAATTATTCAATTTGAATAAAGCATTCAAAGAAAAACGCGCCCAATACGCCAAAACACATGACAAAATTATTCTTCTTCATAATAAAAAAATGCTAGATTATATATTGCAAAACCAGTGCAAGAAATCTTGAAGGCACTTGGATGGAATATTTTATTTCTCCTCTGCCCTTTTCACCAGACGTTGTTCTTTTAGATTACTATTTGTTCCGGTCGATGGCTTTTCTGAGCAATACTTCTTTCGAAGATATGGCTCGATGATTGGATCGCCTCGAAGGAACCTAAATTTTTTTATCATGGAATTCATTTGTTAGCCAAAAAGTGAGAAAAGGTTGTAGCTTCCAAAGGACAAGATTTTGATTTGATGTTCTTTGAAATAAATATGAGCTTTGTGACAAAAAACAGCGAGAATTAATTCAAGCATCTAATACATTAGAACGCAATATATTTCTTTATATTTCTTTCCATTTTTATGTATATAATTTAATATTATAAATATAAATGTATATAATTTAATATTATAAATATAAAATTTTAACCGACTTCAAAAATCCTTATTAATTCGAAACATCCAAGTATTTCTCTATTACATCTGTCACATATTATATAAAAGTTCTCACTAATCGCAAAGATAAACACTTTAATATTACGAGCCATAATATAAAGTATGAGATCTTGTGAGCAGTTTATTGCATATATTCTTCATAAAATGCATATCGAATAAAATAGAGATCAGTACACAAAATATAACGATATATCTCTCGAATATTATTTGTTTATAAACTAACATTCGAAGAAAATAATACAACATATAACTTGAATTTTCATGTCAGAATCATGATGGAAGGAATAACTTGATGTATGCAGTTGGACGGTGTCTCTCTTTCTAAATCTCCGCCCTCTCTGTGGATGTTTATGAGTTTCAAGAGACTACAACTGTAAAACGCGAATCATAGAGCAATATTCATAGTCTGTTTTTATTTTAAAACTTAAATATAATGTCTTAAGACAACTTCCTCGGATTGACTTACGACATCTTAAGACAATTTTAAAATAAAAACGGACTCTGAATACCGTTCCATGTTTTTTTTCACACAGTAGTTCTTGAAACTCATAAATATTCGTAGATAGAGATTTAGAGAAAGAGATATACCAATTTCACACACCATAATAATACCTTCTACTATGGTCGGAATGTATGCCTCTAAAATAAAACAAATCTATTTCACCAGTAGTTATCAAATCTATTATATATCTATTATATTTCCGAAGCCTCAGTGGTCGAGCTGGCTAAGACACTCGTCTCGAAAGGTTGAGAAGGTTCAAATCCTGGTTGAGATATTGTAATATTTTTCGCAATAAAAATTTCTTTTTATTTGAAATAGAGGGAAATTATATATATATGCGAATATTCGAACGTTTCGGCGCACAATCATATTTAAGATAAAATTGAATTCATAAATCAAAAATATTATATTATTCAAAATATCTAACTTTGACAAATTCTAGGCGCTCTCTACTATATTTATATTGTTATAATCTCATACAGCACAGAAGATTGAAGTAATATTGCTGCAATGTTGCAATATTGCAGATTGCAATGTAACATTGCAGAGATATTACAGCAATTTAAATTAACAATATGCTTGCAAATGTCAGTAATATACTTGTAATATTCTACAACATTGCAAAACTGTAATTCTTTAATTATTACAATAATAATAATATAAAAATATAAGTTTTTACAATATTTATGTAGTACAGTCTTTTAGTTTAACAGCCGTTTTTGACATAATAATTAATATAATTCATTTTATATTTAAATAAAAAATTTATTGATCTATTATTTGACGACCATTTCATTAGCTAAGTTTTATATTTATTTTAAATATGAAATCAAAAGATTGTATAATATCGAGTTTGAATACAATCAATGCATCATGTTGGATAAGATGATAAGCAATTAAGTTGTTAAAATGATTTATCGAAATATTAATTATGTGATCGATGATGTATTTATGCCTAATGTGAACGCAAGAATAAACTAACGCTCGAAATAAACGCTCGAATTTTATTGATAAATTTCATACTGTCATTTTTTAATCGATTTCAATTGACTCGGAATGATTTCGAATTAAAAAGAATCACTGCGATTAATTACTTAATCCATAAGTAATTTACCAAGCGATTGTATTATTATATTAATGTGGATAAGATAATTTGTAGTTTGTTTGGAGCACACACATACATGCTTTATCTTTAAGAATAAATTTATTCTTCAGAATTAATACTATATTTATTGGAATATTTTATGATTTTATCATAAAAAATTGCTTTTGGAAAGCACATATCATTAGAAATGCGATTTGTAGAAAAATTAAAGTTAGTGTACATATATGTATAAAAATAATTTCATTTAAAGTCTTCGTAAAAAATTTATCCTTATACATTACATTGCAATATTGCTGGAACGTTTTGTTGTAATATAACAAAAAGCAGACATCTTAACATTGTTGGAATTTTGCAACAATGATTCGCAACTACCAATATTGCAATGTTTCAGTGAAATCATTCTGCAATGTTTCTGCAATCTTTCTGTGCTGTATGATGGATATAATCGATTTTAATTAATTTTAAATAAATATGAAAAAATTGTTAACCTATGTACAATAAGAAATAAACGACAACGCAAGAAAGATATCACGGTGCTCCGAGATTTGAATCGAGGCCTGGTCTCCTCCATTGATAGATTTCGAACCCTGACGTTGATAGCTTCTCTATGGTATTATATCTATTTCGTCTAAATTTCTTACAGTGTTTTGTCACAATTATAACGTAGGGTAATTTGTGACAACACAATGAAAAATTGTTACAGAATATAGCCATTATTACAAATAATTATAACCTAGCAAACACCTAATTACATTCCTACACATCATCCATTAAAAGTCCACATCTCTAATTCCAGGCGACATATCTCCACGATCAGATAGATGTCCATTACAGATCTACGATAGGTATCTAGTCGTAGAAAATTAACAATCTCAGTCGAATATGAGAAGAATAATCGACTTGATTGATCAATTTTCTACGACTTAAAACCCTCACGACTGCTACTTTTATTGTAGATCCTGCATAACATATCTACATACCTTGATTCATACATGTTTATTAATCTAATTAAGCGAAATTCTATAAAACATCTACATTTCAAGTTATTACTAGAACGATTCCTAATTTAGAAAATAATAACAAGAGAATAAAAGGCACATAAGACACATATAAGAGTCAAATATACAAAAGTATTTTAAAACATGAAAAATCAAAAGAAAGTATATATAATATAATATTCTATATCTAATGGGCAGAAAATATTTTTAAACGTTTTTTAAACGTTTATTATTTCACATTTCACATTTCACTATTCGTTTTCAAAATAACATTTATTTAACGTTTATTTAATGTTTTTTAAACGTTTATTTGTAATTAATTTTACGTTTTATAATTCATTTCCAAAATAATATTTTAAACGTTAATTAACGTTTATGAAATAAATGTTAATTTTACACTAATTTTTCATTTAAAATAATGTTTCAAAAAAATGTTTTTTAAAGATTTATTTAATGTTAAATAAATGTCTGTTTCACATTAATTTTGCGTTTGACGTAATGTTTTGAAGGAACATTTATTAAATATTTATTTAATGTTTATTAAATGTTAATTTTATGTACTAATTTTTTGTTTACATGATATTCTGAAAAAACATTTTAAATTAAACATTTTATTTAAATTAAACATTTTATTTAACGTTTAAATATATTTTAAACATTTATTTAACATTTATTAAATGTAAATTTTACGCTAATTTTTTGTTTAAAATAATGTTTGGAAGTAACATTTTTTAAACATTTATTTAACGTTAATTAAATGTCTGTTTTACATTAATTACTCATTTGAAAAAATATTTTTTTAAATGCTTATTTAATGTTTATTAAATGTGTTTTTTTACATCAAAATTGTTTATTTAAGATAATGGCTTCAAGAAACATGTTCTAAACATTTATTTCATGTTGACCATTATGTCCTAATGGAGAGGAAATATTTTTTTAAATGTTTATTTTTCATTAATTTTACATTTCACGATTCGTTTTCAGAATAACATTTATTTAATGTTTATTCGTAATAAATTTATTAAACGTTTATTCGTAATAAATTTTGTGTTTTATGATTCGTTTTCAAAATAAGATTTTTTTAACATTTATTTAACGTTTGTTAAATATTCGTTTTACATTAAGTTTTTGTTTGAAATAATATTTCGAAGGAACACTTTTTTAACATTTTTTAAACATTTGTTTAACTTTTATTAAATGTTTGTTTTACGTTATTTATTTATTAAAATATTAAAATATTAAAAATGTTAAAAAACATTTATTTTATTACGTTTATTTGACGTTTAATATAAAAGTTAAAAAAATTGTATTATTTTCTAAAGTTTCAAATAAATAAAAAACGGATCGGAATAAAAAAATAAAAATACGGAAGAGAAGTTAATCCAACATAATTGTGTTAAGTGTATCAATTATGGACAATAGAACTCTGTTCATCGATAATTATAAATGGCGTAACGAATAAGGTATGAAGCTCATAACCTTGAGATCGTTCAAAACCCGGTAAGTAAAAAAATAAAAAATATAATTAAAAATTACTTAACATTAATTAATAAAATTGGTTGTCTAAAGTTAAATGTACTATCGATAAAAAATAATAAATTACAAAAGATATTTTGTGTACAATATTTTTTCTAATTTTGTTCAAATAATTTTAACATTAGAAAAATGTTTTTTTAACATTAAGAAAACGTTATTTAAACGTTTGAATAAACTTTGAATAAAATTTTTTTAATGAAAAGAAGAGGATTTTTCTTGTTATTTTAAACATTACTTTTATCATTACAAAAACATTTTTGTCAAATCATAAAAAAGCATTTTTTTTAATATTAAAAAAATCTTTTTTCCTTGAAATATTTAAAAAAATGTTTTTTTAACAAACATTTTTTTAACGTTTGAATTAACGTTTTTTTTTTTTAAAAAAAAGGAAACTTTTCTTATTATTTTAAACATTTTTAAAAACATTTTTTAATGTTTTCAAAAATGTTTAAAAAAACGTCTTTTCAAACATTTTTTTCCCCATTGGGTAATTGATTAAAAACATATGACATGTTTCGGTTCATGAATCTTCTTCAGATATCGGTTTCTCAACATTGTTATCCAATATTTCAGTCCTTCGACATTTCTCTTAATTCTATTTCAATTCCTTGTTCTTCCTCTATTAAGATTCTGGTGTTCATGCTGATTCTTCATGATCGTTCGAGTCACATGACCGTCAAGTGCCGATCTTATGCTCGTTTATCTGTTATGTCTTCTTTGTCTCTTTCGCCACATCCTTTCTTGCTTTCAAAAACTCCTCATTTTTCAATTACTTCTTATTTCTCTTGTTATTTGATTACGCTGATGTCGTTCTTAATCGATATTAAATCGTTTACAGCGTATCAAAAATTCTTGTCTCCGCTTCTCCTATTGCGTTCGTAAATACGATCCTGTATCTCCGTATTACCAGAGATCTGGCTGGCTTAAGATTTGACAACATTTTATTTTTCATCTATCTTTTTTCTCCTTCGCTCCAATATTCCTCTATACTTGCGACGTCTCCTTCAGTTGAACTCTGAATATCATTCCTCTTTTAACCCTCTCTCACCAGATACCAAGATTATTTATCCTTATCTATATATCGATTCACTAAGTTCCGTGCCGCTTTCTTCTACACCTCTGTCAAATATTTTAATTCCTTTCCTGATTCAATAAAAATCTCTCCATCTCTATTCTCCTTTCGTTCCGCTGCCATCGCGTCACTCACAGTATTTAAACGAAACTGATGTAATTGGTGTGTTTGCGGGTATGTGCGCGTGTGCATGTGCATGTGTGTGTGTGTGTGTGTGTGTGTGTGTGTGTGTGTGTGTGTGTGTGTGTGTGTGTGTGTGTGTGTGATTTCAGTTATTAGTTTACTTCTTATTGCATTGTTGTCTTATTCTGATTTTGTTACTAGTAGGCTTTGTAATTTTGCTGACGCCTAACCATTTGCAAGCTATTTTCATGCTAATTGCACAAGTGACAATTGCGCCAAGAACGTGCCAGAAAATATCAATAATTAAAAGTTAAACCGAGATATTACCGAAACGAATTTATTAAATGTAATTAATATAAAAGAAGACCCTGAGTATAAATAGACGCAAGTAAAAAGACGCAAGACTGCGTCTTTTTACTTTTGCGTGAAAGCTGACCTCGTCGGATAAGCGGAATGCTGACGGGAAGGAGGCTACCGCGAAAATCAAGATATATAAGTGTGATCTCGTAAATGCGGTCAGAGAATTAGAACGAAACACTCCCGTTATTTTATCCATTGATTTATCGAAACTGTAGAAGTACTTATGTAATGCGATTTCCAAACAGTGTTAAATGGAGTTGTAATAGAAAATATTGCTGAAATGTAAAACTGCTAAATATATTTCTACTCAGAACTACAAGATTACTTTTCAGGCTACTATTCATTAACTCCCGAAGTCCTCTGTGGATTCCGAATCGTGCCGTGAACCAGCGGCATAACAATTTGGTGGGATCCATACACCTGACTCAGGAGCGATGACAATAGCAGCAACAGCCTATAAATAAGATGGATTATTTAAAACAGGAAAGAAGCAACCCAAGGCGGAAAGCAGAAGCCAGATCCTCGTTCAAGATGAGCACCCAGTACAACAGCCAACGACCAGGACGCAGATAACAAAGCAACTCGAGAGGCGCGACCTATCACACGGTGACTCAGCATACGTCAGGCAACGAACAGCGGACAAGTAACATGCGATTAGTCGTATTAATGTAAGTCTGAAAATCTTTACGAAACCATTGCAAACGGATAAATATTCGGAAGCAAAAATTGCGACAGGTGTAACGCTCCGATACCTTCGCAAATATATAAAATAAATAGCGAGCCTGTACCAGGGCATTCTAGAATTAGCTAATTAAAGCCTGTGCGTATTGTCGAAGAAGCCGTGTGAGACATACATGACAACGTGCGCCGTGTGTTGGAATCGCGATACTGTGTGAAAGCGATAGCGCATCCGATTCAGAATCTTATCCGAAAATTGTTATCGAGCGTGTATTCCTATTCGTGGATTTAGATATAGTCTACTAACCATAGTCTACTAGCTAATAATAGGGGGGAACAACGAGAACCCTCGTTAATTTCATACGAGAGTAATTTATTTGAAAACACGCGCGCTAATTCGGATCAGAAGATATGGTAACGCACCAACCGTCAACCTCGCGAACATGGTGAGATCAGCCGAACGCGGAAATAGAAACAAAGACAGGTCGTCTCAGAAATACTATAAGAAAACGCGTGCGCGAAGCACCAATTCAAAGTGGGCAAGAGAAAACATTAGATAGAATGATAGAAGCAATTACGGGATTGCAAGATAGAATGAGCAGGATGGAAATTGCAACTTACGATCGTGAAAACTTTCGACTCCGACGATAGAGCGCTCAACATACGGACGGACGCAAAATGACATGCGGGAAGTAAGAAATCGATCCGTGGGATATTTAAGATTAAAAGATGCACGGAGTTTGATGCTGGAAATAGACAGACATTCGCGAAGAAGGCAGGAATTCATAAGTGTAATATGCAATGGAGAAGATCAATTTCGTGGAAAAATCAGCCTTGTTAGAAGAAATATTAAATACGAAATTGAAAGGAAAACTCCTATTAGATTTATTAGAAGCGTGACAGACTTCGAACAATTATGGCGAGAGATAGAAACAATTACTTGAGAAAACGCGGAACCTATAATTAGAGTTTAACGCTTTAAAACAAAAGCCAAGCGAAAGCGCTCACACCTATGGACAACGCGTAGATATTTTAACTATGGAGCTATGAATCGTTGATCGAGAAACAAGGAAATACAAGTGAGCAGAAGCGAGCAATTTTTAGAAACGATTCAGGATCAAGCTTTATTAAATTTCGAACTGGGATTGCGCGACGATGTTAAACTAGTATTACGATCACAAAAATATTCAAACTTGCAAGAAGCTATCAATGCAGCAAGCGCGAAAGAGCGCGTAAAAGGACCTATTCTACGAGCGAATAATAATGATCGCAATAAATATGATCAAAGTCAAAAAATTTGAGTGCAGCAAATGTGGAAAAATTGGCCATTATGAGCGAGAATGTCAAGCCGTTACACTAATAGATTCTCATTGCCACGGGCCGATAAACCATCAAGTATAAATGCCGTCGAGAAATTTTGTACGTATTGCAAAAGAGCAGGACGAGTGTTGATTTGACGTATTGCAAAAGAACGAGTGTTGATCATTGAACGGACGGCCCGACAAGGAGCCAAAACAACATGCGAAGCGAGATCTGTAATACTGATCGTAAAACGAAGTGTAAACACAGTTATTGAGATAAGATGAAGTAAGCGACAAAGCGAGAGCGAAGAAATACGCTAGCAGTGAAGAAGAAAAAGAGAAAGAGAGGAAGCGAAAAATGCGAGCCGTTAGTAGCGAACATCAAATTATACAAGTGATACCGGGAGATATGCGAATACCGACCTTAGATTTGTAATATTACTGATCAAAAAAATGAAGAAGGGTCGGATAAATCTATTATTAGATACAGGTGCTACACTTACTTTAATTAAAGTAGGAAATTTAAAAAGCGAGACACTCATACGGGAAAAACTAATGATCCTTATCGGCGTGACAAGCATCAAGTAAAGACAATTGGAAAAATAAGAGCAATAGTGCGTTTAGGCGACAAGAAAATACGATATATCATGCATATCGTGAGAAATGATTTTCCTGTCGATCGACGAAGGAATCCTCGAAATGGATTTTCTACAAAAGCACAAAATTAAAAGCGATCAGAAAAACTATTTGCAAATTGACAGAATAACGATAAAACTTCTACAGGAAAATAACTGATCTTTCCGCAGTAAAACGATAGTGCGAGCCGTCACGGATACAAATCGTGTGGAAATAGTTAAATCAGAGGAAACTAGACAGGAATATTTATCGAGAATTGCTTAGTAGCACCTGACGAATATACGTGCCCAAGTATGTTAAATACGGGAGAAAACATCGAAATAATTACGCTCGTAACAATAGAAAAGTTACGAGAAAGTGATCAAGAGAACGTACACACAAAAACAGGTAACGAAAGCGGCACACTAACACTACCGCGGCACGAGCGTGTACGAATGCAGATAAGAACCGTATCTAAATAAAGAAGAAAGGAAAACATCGAGCAAATATGTTAGGACTTCAATGACATTTTCCATTTAAAAGGAGATATTTTAATGCATACAACAACGATAGCACATGAAATTAATACCCACACTGATAGTGTAAATGTGCGACTATAACGATTGCCAGAAAAACATAAGGAATCAACAAATAAGGAAAATGCTACAAGATAATATTATTCGTCCTAGCGCGAGTCAATGGAAACCATTACGCCTGGTCCTTCCAAAAAAGAGCTTTAGGAAAGCAACAACTCAGAGTAGTAGTGGATTTCAGAAAACTTAACGAATTAATTTAATAAATTATAGGCGACTCATTTCCTCACCTTCTTACCTATACTTGAATGTATTTACTTTCGTGAAGATTAATCACATAATTAATAGTGTTAGATAAGAAGAATAGTCATTATATGTTACTATATGAAAATGACTTAGATGAATGTATACGAGATACCACGACGTACACTTGCGAGCAAGCGTTTCCAATATATTATATTAAATCCGACGCGCCATGCGAAGTACTAATATTTACAAACACGTCGGGATAATTCCAAAACTGAACTCTTATCTAATACCATCCTGTGGATTACATTAATGGAGGCTCAAACGTAGTTATATTCCACCAAGAAAAGTCAAAAAATTTCGATCGCTTGTAATAATCTTGAAAGCGAAATAGAAATTAAGGAAACGGGTAGAATTAAATTAAACGGGATTGTAAACTATCTACACCGGACTTAACATTACGAATCATCTTAAAACGTACATATTAAGACATATCTATCTGAATATAACTTAACATATAATTCCAAAAGGAAAAGGATGTTAAAATCGATCTCCCAAAGCCTCCTTCCTCTTAAACAATTAATTAAAGATCCTAAGGAACTAACTAAATTAAGTTTAGAGATATAGGAATATTTAGGAAAGAGTAACAATCATGTATTCAACAATAAATATATAATGTATCCCATAGAAACAGGTACTGCTATTTTAATTATAATTAATATTGTATGTATTATATAGTCAATAAATAGGGACAAAGGTGGGAAGGCGCAGAAATAAAAGATGTAGCGACGACGTTATGTTGTATTAATATTAAGAAATGATTATAAGAAAAAATTGTAAATCTTTCGGGAAAATTTTTCAATTGCAACAGAGCGAGTTAAGAAAATTCGTTTTTCTTAAAACCTTGTTCGAAAACCTTGTTTTTTAAGGGGGGAGGAATGTCACGAATGCTAATTGCCAAGAACGTGCCAGAAAATATCAACAATCAAAAGTTAAACCGAGATATTTCTCGTCGAAACGAATTTATTAAATATAATTAATATAAAAGAAGACCCCGAGTATAAACAGTAGAAACCAAGACGTTTGCGCAAAAGCCTCGTTGGATAAATAGAATGTTGACAGGCCAAGACTATCGTGAAAATCAATATATATATGATCGCGAATGCAGTCATCAGTCAAAGAACTAGAACGAAATAACGTCGCGTTGCTTTTGTAGAAGACCTATGTGACGAATTTTAAATAGTGCTAAATGGAGTTGTAATGGAAAACACTGATGAAATGCGTAAAACTGTTAAATATATTTCTACTCAAAACTACAAAGCTACTACTCATTAACTCTCAAAGTCCTCTATGGATTTCGAACCGTGCCGTGAAATACCGGCACAATACTTATTTATTGTATTTATGTTTATTTATGTAATTATAGTCTATTGTATCATACTTTGTCTATTACTCTATTAACATATAGTTTTTTCATATAGCTTTGCAATAATAAACTAAATTAAAATAAAATAAAATTAAATATGAATACAGGAAATGTTATATTGGATGAAAGCAGTTGAATTGATAGATAGTTGAAAATTATACACATAGTGATGATGTGAAATGCTTTGCTGAGAAACGGAAATCACTCGCAAATGACTGGATGATCAGTTGTTTGAAATTTCGTATTCTGGTAACAAGTTGAAAATAAATTAAGAGAATAATAACAAAATTCGAGTAAAATCATCAGTTTAATCAAAATAACTCACCTAGCTGGCCATAAAATAAAATTTCGCATGTCGAGAAGATGCTTGTCAATTTCTAAATTATTAAGCGTGAGTATGTTAGTCTATATATATATATATATATATATAGTAAAATAATTAGTTATAATATAAAATTAAAGATGTATATAGATAATAAATATTGTATAAAAAGATATTAAAAATGAGACACTTGATAAACATATGTTACAATCGGCAGACGTATGACACTAACTAACGGATAATAGAAAAATTTTGGTATTGCAATGTCAAATTTTGTTTATTAACAGTATGTAAGCTTTGTATAGATCGCTATTTGTTTATAAGTTTAGACTTTTTTTTTGTGTTCAACATTTCGGAGATTAAATGCTTTTTACAACAAAGTTCTTCGTCTAAAATTTAATATTGTCCCAATCAAAGGATCCGTGCTGCAACCTATGCTCAGCTATCAAATGGACGTGTTCCACCGGATGTAATTTTTGTGTTCATTAATTCTTGTCTTAAATTTCCTACATATGTTGCATCACACTCAACACAATCGATCTTATAGACATTATTTTTTGGAAAATATCCATTTTTTGGATAAATATAATAATGTTTAATAATCCAATGAAAATATATTATATAAAAATGATGCTCTCATCCAATGTAACATCTCCTATATGCATATCTGAAGAAGACTTAATCGTGAGATCGAAACATGTTATATTTTTAATCAATTATAGAATATTATATTATACATACTTTCTTTTGATTTTTCATATTTTAAAATATTTCTTTATATTTGATTCTTATGTACTTTTTATTGTTTTTTAAATTAAGAATCCTTCGTTCTCATAATAATTTATTTAATTACGCTGGTTGTAAACATATGTCAAATATAACATGCTGTTCTTATTTTAAATTTATACAAGATAACTTTGCTTTACACGCAATCAAACCTACTATGGATCAAGCCTCGTAAATCTATTATTAGGAACAATAATATTCAAATTAGATTTTTAAAACATTATATTGTTAATAAGTTAAAACCACAACATTTGAATAAATTGAATAATTTGAATTGCATCACATGTCGATTCAGAAATTCTTGCGTCTAAAAGATTCTTTTTTTCAAAAAATTCTTAAAATTGAATTGAATGATACTTATAGAAAAAATCATCTTAGAATGCATCTCTTGCAATATTGCAAGTATCTTACCTCGTTTGCTAATAATTTGTGATGAATTTTTCTGAAAGCTTGCTTTTTCTTATTTACGAGAGAAAAGAAAAGGATTGAAGCCAAAATCAATTGGCTATCTAAGAAACAAAACATAATTATGGTATGTATTGAGCAATCTAGCATTGACATGTAAACTGTCTTCCTGTTTAGTCTGTTAATTCTCGAATGTCGAATATAATTGTTATAGCATAATAATGTTATCCGGATTTGATAGAAATTACGAATGCGTTTTGATGTTTATTAATTTGCGACATATAACATAAACGTACAACCAATATCATAATGGTAAAACAATGGTCACTTGAGCTTTAGGAAATTTTCATTCCGAATGTGTGCTGAGGTTAATTGTTTGCGAAGTTAATTGTTTTTATATATATAATGATGTGTAATATATGAAAGAAGATAAGAACAGATTTAATATAAGTTATGTATCCACTGGAGATGATTCCATTGTAAACCGAAACATTTGGAAGAATTTGTGATTGTAACACTATATCTCTTGCACTGTATAACGTGCTTAACTCATTTAGCCCTTATACTAAATTTTATTAAATCTTTTAAACTAATGAAGCTCTCTAAAATATCTACTTTTGAATCGTAATATTTTTTAAACATATAATGGAGCTTTATAAAACATCTACAATTGATCATCACATAGAAAAATATCATTCTATTACTAAGAAAAGTAATTATTCATTTTATATATATTTTTTTCTTTTAAGAACGGTTACTTTTAATAAAGAATATTTCCTAGTAGTAGTAAGTCTTAAAATGTACTCATCACAAATTTTAAAAATATACATTATCATATACTCAAAATAAGAATTAATTTTCTTTTGTATAGTATAAAAGTATAGTATAAAATTTTATCGAAGAAGAGTTGGATTTGATTAATTTGAATATTTAATAATATATTAATGTAAAAAAATTTATTAGGCCAGAAAAATTTGATATATTTCTTTCAATTCCATACAATAGATTTAGGAAAAGTGAAATATAGTTCAGAAACAAGAAATTTTTTCTTGTTTAAAGTAAATTCATATTTTTAATTCAAATAAGTATTTTGGGATCAAATTGTAAACTTATATTGTTCCAAAATGATGTTTTTTTCAATATTTATCTTAATTATTTTGAATAAAGAATTTATTACTTCTTTTAAATCCTCGTAGAACTTTTTTCGTCAATACCACAATACTGATCATGATATTTCGCCATTGCTTTGCCACGTCATAACCATTTGAAAAAAATCTGACATGATCTATAAGAGGCCTAATCTTGTGCCTGATATGGATCTGATATGGAAATGACTAGTATTCGCAGTAAAATTTATTAAATAGCCCACGATAGACCCAGACTCGCGCCTCATATGAAAATATGACCGCAGCTAGCGCTTATTTGCATCGCAATATTTCGTGGTTGTGACAGATTTTTAACCTGAATAGTCATAAACTTTAATGATTAAGATCTCAAGCTTGCGGGGTAGAGTGACTTCTGACAGATTTCTTCATTTTATGCAAAAACATATCAAATAAATGTAATTTTATTGATTTTTGAAGTAACAGGGGCTAAACTGAATTATTATCCTTTTTTCTTGTCAAGCCTTTATTTTTACGCGAAAAATAAAATTAGACTTATTCGAGTATTTTTTCATAAAACGAAAGAATTTGGCAGAGAAAAGTGTCAACCTGCCCCGCGAGCCTAATATAATTAATTTTACGACTATTTAGGTTAGCCTGTAAATCTTACAGCCTGATGCTGATATAATATCAATATCAGGCCGCTGCCGAGGACAATCGCTTCTCGATGGGAAGAAGGATGAGATAGACTAGGGAAGAAACATTAGAATCCAAATACAAATAGCACAATCAAAGTTGGCCACACTTACGCAAAAAATAAGGCATGCAACATTCAGATATGAGGTGCGTTCAGTATTGCAAATCGGCATCTGTTTGCTCTTTTATCGAAAATTGTTTGGCAACTCGCATCTTCTGCTACATGTTATCTCATCTGCGTTCGGTATTAACATTTCTAGAACTAATCGAGCTGCTCGATCCATTTCAGATTCAAAGACCAAACTCGCAGAGCTAATTTTCGTGCCTAAATTAAATTCATAACCTGTATATGTATAATAATGTATTCAACTGATTCGTTAACACATAACATACATTCATCTCTTTTAATATTTCTATTTTACAAAAAGTGTATTTGAATTGTTATAATAAGTTTACAAACGCTCAAACAAATATTATCAAATAGAAATTGATGGAGTATATTATGTACAATATTTAACGAGGAAAGTAAGTTTTTAATTCTTTTCCTCTTTATGAATTTAAAGTTATGTATTTGAAGTCACGTATTTGAAAACAAACAATTTTCTAATTAATTTTTAGATCAAAGCTTATGCACATAAAGAATGAAATAAAATCAAACTATATTAATATGTTAAAGACTCCAACGAAATATAAATCAAATATGATATAATTTATAAATTACTGAAATTTATTTTGCAATGTAATATTTTCTTTTAAGAAAACATACCTTGCATACAAGTCTGCTACATTCATGTGTAACGATCTATTTTTAGAATATAAGACTATTATCAGTTTCTAGTAAAGCGAAAGAAATTTTCAATAGGGTATTTTTTTATTTATTTATAAAAATAAACAGTTTCATTTTATAATCTAATCTTAAAGGTCAGTCAGTCAGTGTCGTTCGTACGCAGTAATGAGTCTTTCTGGCGTGATTTTTTTATTACTTTCCAACTTTCATTTTCATGAAATTGATTAGTGTTTTAATGTTAAATTTTTTTATTTATAACTTTGAATAATATTAGCTAAAACTAAAAGTGACTCACTGTGTCTGATACTGACTAACCAAAATATCAAGATTTTTTAAATAATTCATAGTAATGTTTATGATTTGTGATCAGAGCGTCCTTATTTTTGGAATAATTAATTATAATTTTAAAGTTTTTTTATAAATTAATTTTTCTCTATTCTGGTATTTCATTTTCTTATTTTAGTTCATTTTTCTTTTTTCTTTTTCTTTCACTCTTTTTGAGTTTTAATTCTGGCATTTAAATTCTCGAGGTAGGAGAGCTCACCATAACAGAATAATTTTTATTTGTATAAATTTGTGTTATCTCTGAGGAGGGCTCAAAAGTGAGTCGAAACATGTAAGCGTGTTTTAGGGAATAAAGAAGTTTCACAGAAGAAGTTTTATAGATATATTATTTGTGCGACATCTTCTGCGCTTGACTCCTTTCCAGTTTTTAAAGGACAGTTTACAGTTCTGTAGCGTTCGGAATTAATTCTTGGTACTCGGAGATCGTGCTCAAGCTTGCCATCTGCTAGCTCGCATCTAAGATTTACATTGCTGAATGCACTATGGTAGCGAGACGAAACAGCTTGCCACGATCGGACGATCTCTCGAGACCAGAGACTAAGCCGGCACTAAGGACAAATACTTTGTCATTGCCATTTTCCAAACTCAAACTAAGTATAATAAATATCAGTGTTACTTCGTTGTTTACATGTAATATCCTCAAATATTAATAATATTAAACTATCAACAGAGACTGAAATTAAAAATGATTACAGTAGAAAGTATAACATTGGCAATGACTTGATCAGAGCGTGCGATTAGCTCAGCGTAAATGTATTAAGCCACTATTCTAGATTCGAATCTTACCGACGATATGATACGTTTTTTAATAATTATTGTAGTTAATAAAACAGAATATACATAGGTATGCGAAACAGTAGCGAAAAATATAAATTGAAAATATAAAGGAAAAATATAAAGGAAAAATAAAAAGTTAATAATAACAAAAAAAATTATTTTTTTTAACAGAGAAAAAATATTCTCATTTTGAAAGTAATTATATTTTTCTGTGTGCATGCCCTTTCAACATCCATTAGAGCTCTATAATTCATCTATAATTGATCATTTAATGTCATTTAGACATCTAGAAAAGCTTTTATGAGACAAACAATTACAATTGATCCGTAATGTCTAATAGACATTTTTTAATACATCGAATAGAAGTCGACGTAATAAAATACGGAACTCTGGATTTCTAATGGATGTCCAGTGGAAGTTCCACGCTTAATAGAAGTTTCGAATCTTCTTGATGAACGTCTAATGAATGTTTCTGTTCTGTGTTAGTTGTAATGCCTCACTCAACAATATAACTGTAAAATAACACAATTAACACGTACATACACGCTATGTAACTTATAAGGGAAATACCAGATGGAATATCGGTACAGTATTTGGGAATTTTGATGCTTTTATAGGCTGTTCTTAAGCAAAAACGATACGTGGTCGTTTCAACCATTAGCTAATAGTTTCGAAGAAATCAATTTTTTAAGTAATTATTGTATTAATTTGAAAAATGTACTCTAAAAAAATATTTTTCAAATATCAAAATATCAATATTTTTATAAATTTTATTTTATTTCACCGAATGTAAAGAATAAAATTACACCTGGGTGGATGATTCTGAATCTCGGATTATGATTTTGAACGCAGCAAGTAGACTGCGCGTCAGTCGAAGTGTTGCTCACTTCAGTAAGCATTCGATTCAATTGTGCGCGCAGCAATTCTCCGAAATAAAGTATTTCAATAAAATTTACTAGCATGGAAAACGATAGAAATGTTCATAATAAAATCGCATATGTTAATGGAAAATGATTATTGATGCTAGGCAAGACCATACATCTGCTCTCAAATGACTTGTCTCAATTGACTCTCAAAATAAAATATAACTGATTGATTGAAAATTTGTGATTAAATTTTATAAAAACTACAACTGGCTGAAAAAGTGGAAATTTCCCAATTTTCTGAAAAAGTAGAGATTATTGGAAAGAAAATTGTTGGAATTTGTGATAGAAATAATTCGTAATTTATGTAATACATTTCAAATAAATTAATATCGAATAGACAATTACTATTTTGAGTAATAATTCATTAATTGTCAATTGTCAGTGTAATAAAATGGTGATGAAATATTAGAATTAATGTTAATATCTTCTTGTGTTGTGCATTCTTCCGCTAAAAATAATTTTCATTTTCTTCGAAATGAAAATCACAATCATTCGATCTGATCAGATAGGCTATCATGGTCAAATTCTGCCCAGGGATCATTGCAAGTAGTATTGTAAATCATAAAAGTATAAAAACATAAAAGTAATATTGTATCTATTTGCTCTTTTTAGAGGATATAAAGTTTGAGATTTTCATTAAAAAAATCAAGATCTTATAATGCTGCTTGTAAAATTTTATTGAAATATTTTTTTAGTTCGCTGCGCGCGTAATTGAGTCGAATACTTACTGAAATTAATATCATTTCGAGCACGATCTACTTGCTGAGAATTATCATCCAAGATTCAGAATCACCTACCCAGATGTATTTTTTTATCTTTAATATTCAGTTAAATAAAATAAAATTTATAAAGATATTGATTTTCCTATATATAATCCATTTTCAAATTATTACAATGATTATTTAAAAAATCGATTCCTTGAAACTATGCGCCAATGGCTAAAATCGCCGGACACATATCGTTTTTTTTTTCGTTCAAGAACTGTCTGTAAAAAGCGCATCAAAATCTCCGATATTGTCATTTGGTGTTCCTCTTATTAGTTCACTGGGTACTAATAATCTATTAAAAAATATTCTATTAAAGAAGATAGAATAAAAATTTCGAAATAATCAAAGTTTTATTTTTTTTTTAAAATAATATTATTTATTTGTTGGATATTGTTATACATAAGGAAAGAATCTTCTATCCCTATTTTCAAACTGCTGTATCTTGGAAACAAAAAGATCATATCATCGAAATGAATCGAAATACATTTTAAAGCCAAAAGTTCATACTTTGATGACATTATATAATAAAATTAAACAAAAAACTAATTGCCGGTGCTGCAATGTTTTGAAAACTAGCTTGAAATTGTTGTTTTGCGTTTTTAATCACCATTTTTCTTAATAAAATTGCGACGTGATAGCCAACTTTTGTTGACATTCACACAAAACTACGTCAAAAATAACTATATGCACACTCGTATTGCAAAATGAGGTTGCATAGTAATTATTGGATTCAATAATTAGAAATTATTATAGACTTTACATTTTAGGGAAAAATAAAACAATATACGATTAAAACAGTATACAATTGAAATGTAATGATCGTTTAAATAATGCTTAGATTTAGATTTTTCATGGTTTTTACAAATCCATGAAAGTTTCTTTTTTATACAAAAAAGCATAATTAGACTTAATTAAACTTTTTGTGTTATCTAACATTCAAAATTTGTTTTTCATTCAAATATATTACAAGTTATAGTCACTCTATTATCACAATTACACATAGTGATCCTAAATCTATGTTTAATAATGAAATTAGACTTAAATATAATTACATGGATTCAAAATATTCGTATTAAAAAATACTATTTCGTTTATAAAAAGTAAAAAGTAGAAGATAGCCAACTTAATAAACAATTTGTCAAAAGTGTATTAATTTTTTAACTAATATGTCCCTTATTTAGGGACTCAAACTCATTTTTTTCTTTTTAGTAAAATGATTTTGAATTTATAATTTGTTTTTCATATGAAATAACCGGATCTCACGAAGTCACATTCAAGAATATTATTAACTAGAAGAAAAATTCAAGAAAATCTCTCTCGGTTTATGAAGCATCATATGAACTACTTTTTTTTTAGATCGCTGTTTACTAAAATTCGTTTATTATGCCGTTGAAGATGCACGACTAGGATGCTTTATGCGAAATATCATTATTTGGGAACATTGCGTTTGTACGTGTAGGCCGTACTGAAATCTAATTTATGTTATTCAATAAGTAAGATCATTATTCGTTTGGAAATACCGCTTTACTTTTGCTATAAGTACGCGGTATGTTTACTACTGTGCTCAAGTGCAGCAAGAACATCCTGCTTTTGTCTAACGTACAACCGTCCTTTTTTCCACGGATTTTGCAACTGAAGCGGCTTAAAATCATCTCTTAAACAACGCTCTCGCGCACCGATTACAGCAACTAGACAAAAGTTTGGTAACTCATCAGCTGTGTAAGTAGGTCCCTTTTGTCCTTTTAGGATTACTGCCATATTCAATTGCTTTACAACAAGATCCACGACTTCCCGCGCCGTGGTCCTTGGTGTTACATGCAGTTTCAAACTGGTACCAGCTGCTAAACCAGTCTCATAGGCCGCATAAACCTGCAAAGACATCATGATATATATCTCTTATAAGGGATATATCATATGATAAGAAGAATAACAAAATACAACAATATAGAATAAGGAATAAGTTTAACTATAAACACGTAGATAATTAGAATCTATAAAACTATATGACTGATACTACACGATGAATAAAATGTTACATAAATGTAAGCTTATGTGTAACATATATGTGTATCTAAAATATTTTAATACTTAGTGAATAAAAAGAACAGCTGTGAAAGAACATTCAGTGTTTTTGAATTCATATCTTTATTTACAAAAGAATATTTGAAGCCTTTTAAAATTTATTAAACATCTGTTTAAAGTTAATACTTCTTTGTAATTCACTTTTTAAGTGGAACACAGTACTTATGCATTAAAAAAAGTGTTAAAAATATAAGCGCTTTGCTATTTGTAGATCAAAAGTTTACTATAGTGATTTTGTTATTCATTCCGACAAGAATCGGGAAATGAGTAATTTTTTATTTTATATAAAACATTTACAAAAAAAATATTTATTATCGCAATTCCTATTGAAGGAAAGATAGGCTTTTCAAAATATTGAAGATTTTGATTGAAAGCGTTAAGGCTAAATGTTGCAATCAATAATTAAGACTCCTGACTAATCGCGATGTTGGAATCGTCAGAAGCGAGAAATAACACGTTAATTTATGCTGCATGCTATTTTTAAATAAAGACAATTTGGATGAAACGAAATAACGAGATTGCTTTAAAACACTAATAAAAATCGATGAAAACTATCTTTTCCTCCTTTAATAGTCAGTAAATGGTCGTAAAATGTATGTAAAGTGACTCTAGCAGAAATACATGATTTGATAACTGTTGAAACGAGTAAAATATATTATTATTTCAAACTTTAGTTTTCATCGATAATTACTTATCAATGTCGTAATTATCGATGAAAACTAAAGTTATTTTGGAATTTTATATGTAAATATATTTTATTCGTTTCGAGATAAGTCACATTTTCACAATTAAGCAAATAATAACGAAAAGGCATTCAACATAAATTTCAAAATGTCATTTTTCCACGCCTACAAGTTCAACCATTTATCATGGTATGCTATAACACACATACAAACACAAGCACGAATCCATGCTCGTGTGCTCGCCGTCGGCCCGAAAATGAGCTCTTTCACATGTCGCTTCTTTAGAGTGATGTCGTTTCGTAAGTCGTGCGGTTCGGACGTCTTTCGAGAGTAGCATAACCTACGAGTTTATTAGCTTTTTATCGAGCACTTATTATTGAGAGCAATTCTCTCCTTTTTCTTTTCTTTTTTTTTTCTTATTTGATCCATCGCGTGGTTTATTGATCTCTCTGGGCTTATATTTTCCCCCGCACACGATGGTCTCGGCCTTAGATTGGGATCGGATGGGCATCATAGTCGTTCTAACGCTTCCTTTTCTCCCCCCCTTTCTTTCATTTTTAATTCTAATCCCGCTTTGTATCCTAACACTATGAATTGATTTCCCATTGATTTCAACTCTCCTGATGTTTCAAAACAAGAACTCTTAAAAGATCTCATTCAAGAAATGGACATTTCCCTTCCGACCAAGTGTGCCTCAAGAGACGCTATTGCGTCATCTCTTGATTTCAATAAGAAATTTATATCTCAATCACCCACAGAGTCTTCAAAAATGCAAATTTCAAAAGTTATGAATACTAGAAAGTGAACTGTGTCTAACCCGGTGGACTGCAACGAGGACATTTCGAGTGTTACATCAAAGAAATTGTCATATACCTCTAATCTATCTATACAATCGAAGCCACCTACTCAATTATCTACCAACGATTCTGTAAGTACAGACATTACAAACTTGATGAACGCTTCTCAACCTAAGATTGTCCCGGTCCTTTACCGATCTCAAGATAATGGCTCTTAGTAGTAGTATATGTGTATTCGTAGTTTATGTGTATTCTACTAATCGAGACAGCTTCATCCATCCTACTTTGATTAGTAGCATTGCCAAAGTACACATTCCCGGCATTGCTGAGATTAAGAAGATTGACAAAAGAAAAATTCTCATCGAATGTCCGCCAACGCTGCCAACAGAATTACGGCAAACCTTCGCTCAACATAACCTTCATGCTTTCATTCCTGCATACAAAGTTCTCACGACAGGGATTATTCAAGATATTCCAGTTGAAATTGATATCGAGACCATTCGCTCTAACATCAAAATTCCTCGTTGAAAATTCTCGACATTCAGAGATTTAATCGCAAAGTCAACCGAGATGGAAATAAATCTGAATATCCCTTTTAAAATCTTGCGCATCAAATGTGCAGGTCAAACCCTTCCAAAAGAGATCTTCATTTTTAAAATCAGATCCAGGCCTAAAATCTGCGTCTCTTATTATCGCGTTGGACACATAGCCAGAATATGCAAAAGCGAACCTAGATGTCTCAACTGCAGCAGCAAAAAACACGCTGAAAATGAATTTTGTCCACTGCAAGGAGAACCTAATAAGTGCATCAACTGTCAGGGTAACCATAGTGCAATCTCTGTTCTCTCATTCTTAATCACGCATTATTAGCCTGGCGGCTATTGAAAACATTCCTTTGGCTGACGCTAGAAAAATTGTCACCAATAGCATTAACTCTCCTAACTCGAATTGCAGCCTTAACTCAGGTAATTTCTCCTCTTTTTGAGAACAAAGTCATGTAGGTAACCTCGCTAATTTTCTTACAACCCCTAAAACTGGTTGCAAAATAATATACCGCTTAATTCTTTCAGATCTTACGCCGATACCGTTAATTCCCAAGCGAATCCCCCCCTCCCTAAGGCATTCAAGTACATAGTAATTCTTCGAACAAACAATTCTTCTTCCCTCCACACAATTTACCAAACATACATCTTCTTCTTCAAATATTTCAAAGACTCAACTTCGCTTCCCGGCTTCGATATTGAAGCGTATCACAACGCTTTTTGAGACTCTAACGGTAGGTCCTCGTAAGTCTCCAGCAACAGAGTTTCCCTCCAGAACATTCTCTCTTCTTCTAGCAATTTCCCCCTCTCGGCGAACTTTTTCATCTCTTCCTCTTTTAATAATATTCTTCACTTAATTACTGAATTCTTAATTTTTTGCAAACGAACGACGCAGTTAAAATTATTAGCATTATTCTCTCACTCATCTCGAATGCCATCCTTCAGCCCTCCTCCTATGCTTCCGACAATCATCTGATATGCCTTCAAATTTTAACTATAATGTCATTACTCTGATAACTTCTCGTCTAACCATATCTGTCTAAGAAGACAATTTTCGGAACTAGATCACCCTCAAAATCTTTTTTACGTTCCCTCTCTTCGATAACTTCGAAATCCCCTTACTCTTACAAACACTCCCGCGACTCTAGGAACTTTTCTAATTCCTTAAACTATTATGGAATTGCAGGGGGGCTAGATACAACCTAGTCTCTCTCTAATCCATTTCTCATAATTTTGACATCATTTGTTTGCAGGAAAGTCTCTGCTTAAACCCGATAACAACTTTAACATTCGAAGCTTCATAGCCAGATTAGACATTTCTCAACCTGGAGATAGAGGCATCCTGTATCTGTATCCTAATCAAAGAAAATCTTAATTTTGAAATGATTAATCTTCCTTCTCTTTCCCGTCTGTAGATTCGTTGTCATCAAACTTCTTTCTCCTAAAGATCCCATTATTATTGTTAATATCTACTAGACCCTCAGGTAAAAACCTCTTTGTCCTTTTACTCAGATCTCATAAATCAATTTCAAAAATTTAAGCTATTCCTTATTGTTGGAGATCTCAATGTTTACCACCGCGATTGAGATATACCAATACATCAATTTCAGGTGCTAAACTTCTCAAAGTTAAAGAGGCGACTTAATTATTTTCAACAAAATTTCTTCCACCCTAGTTCACCCCTTATCCCACTCTGCTATTAATATTGATCTTGTCAATTCATCTTCTCTTTTATTCTTCTTATGCAAAACTCGAGTGAAAGACACTTATGGCAGTGATCGTCCGGTTATTAGGGAATTTTAATTTTTACCTCAGTACTCACTTAAATTTTGCTACAAACTCTCTCTAAAATCACATGATCTAGATAATATCTATTTATATCTTAAGTCTAATGCTTCAGACTTTCTATTTTCGTTTACGGACGCTTCTCTTATAGCCCGTTATAATAAATTTTTCTCGTTCATTTTGGAATCTGCTAGAAATTTTGTCCCAGTTAACAAAAAGCTTCCGCACAATCAGGTTTATTCAAGACAGCCTGATCCTCCCCTCTGATGGAACAACGCGTGTTCCCAAGTCGTTGATCAACGAAAGCATGCCCTCAAACATCCTTCTCCGGAAACTTATTCTCTTTTCAAAATCTTCCGCAGAGAATCTCTTAAACTTTAATTCAAACTTTAACAAACGCTCTAGTTGGCGTAACCTGATGAGTGATTTCAGTGTACAGTGTGGTCGTACTCTATCCATATATATGGTCCTTCATCAAAAGTTTCAAACGTAACAAACACAAAGTTTCCGGTAACGATCTGAAATTTCAGCAAAGTTTTAATGATGCGATCTCTAAATTATATCCTCCTTCCTGCTTTCCCAATTTTAGAAGACATGAATCCGAATGTTTTTTCCCGACTCAATGATCCTTCACCCTCACGATTTCACAAGGGTCTTATCTTCCGCTCTCTTCTCCTGGACTCGACCAAATTGATTACTCTATTATTCTCAATCTACTCTCTGAGTACTTAGACTCTCTCCTGGGAATTTTCAATAATATCTTCCCTGACTCATAGTCTGACTTCCTTGTCGTCCTCATTTTCAAACTAAGTGTCTCGTCAGTTACCTATCTCCTGTTTCATTAAAGTTATGGAACATTTTAATATACTTTACTTGTATAGTATATCGAATCTCGTCCCATTCTTTCAAACTCAGGATTTAGGTTATTTAGATCTTGTACGGATAATGGCCATGCTTATCACCAATGTTAAATCTGATTTTTGAATCATTCTCCCACTGTGGCAATTTTCATTGACATTGACGGGCGTCTTCGATAACGTTGATTCGCATATACTAATTAATGATCTTCTTGATATAGGTATTCTAGCTTACATCAGGAAATTTATCGAAATTTCATTGGTAGACGATGCTTCGTCAACGGTACGTTGGTAGGCCCCTTTGATTCATTCAAAAGCATTCCACAGGGCTCCACTCTTAGTCCCCTTCTATTTAATATCTATTTCTAGGAGATGGCCTCACAGATACACATGCCAATTTATAATGTGCCGATGATGCTGTTCTCTACGCAACGGAATGTCAATGACGCTATCAAATTTATTCAACATTCACTTAATGATATTTACCTGAAAAGCAGAGGTTTGGATATCTCCCTCAAAATCCAAGTGGATCATTTTTAGCCTGAACAAAATATTTCTCCTTCCTTTTTACATCAAGGAGGTCCCTAGAATGAACTCACATTGTTTTCTTGGAGTCATATTGGATCACAAATTAAACGGCAAGCTATAAACCTTAAATACCTCACGGAAAAAGACAAAAACATCATCAATATTAACACGGTTTTATCGGAAGTTTCATGGGGTTCTCATCCCGGCCTACTGCTCACTATCTATCACTCTTGGCTCGATCGAATACGACGGTCAATTTTTCACTTGGAACACTAAATCTCCTAATTTCATTAAGCTTTTCCGAATTCAATACAAAGCCATCAGAAAAGCTATGGGATATCGTATCTCCACTCCTATCAATACTATACTATGTGAAGCGAAAATATCTCTTCTTCACCTTAGATTTAACCTCGCCATCTCAAGATACACAAATCTATGGTTTGTAAAAATTTAGTCCATCTTACTCAGCCCTAATACAAATGGAGCTTATTGTTTTCCGCATGAACCGGAAGATTGACGCTATTCAAAGCTCCAATCTATTTAACACATACATCACAACACTTAGAAAAACTCATTCACCATTCATCTTATCTGGCAGTATTCTGGCATGATTTGGAAATTTTATCCTACAAGATCATTTACATTAGCGCCATGTTTGGTTGACAAGGAAAACTCACAGGATTTGTTGCTGCCCAATTCCTTCATAAATCTTTTGATTACAGACAAAACGTAGTCATCTTTTATACGGACGGTTCCAAGGAACCCGACTATTCTTTCGGTATGGGAGTCTTTTCTCCCGATTTAAATATCAACATCGCTCATAAACTTCCTGCTGAAACGTTCATCTTCTCTGCTAAACTCTGAGCAAGCTACAGTACAGTAGGGCAAGCCCTACTTGCTCGAGACTGCAACCATGATCGCATAACCATTTGCAGTGACTCTAGACAGCGTCTTCGACGCTATCTACAATAAGTATTATCAGCGTAATTACATAATTTATTATATCAAACAGGTCATTCTGAATGCAACTAAGGATCACATCTCCATCACTCTTTTTTGGATTCTTTCCCACTCTGGTATTTGAAATGAAACTGCTGACTCTATTGCCAAAGAAGCTGCAACCAAAGGCTTTTCTTCCAATTTTCGTGTTCCACATGAAGATCTCTTTTACGAATCCAGGAATAAGGCTGCGCTACAATTTAATAGCTATCTCAAGACAACAGCTTCTACTAAAGGCGCACTCCACTTCGAGCACTATTCACACGTCTCTAAAAAAACTTGATTTGAGGGAACCTCCCTTAACAGAAAGGAAATTGTTGTGATTAATCGTCTGAGATCTAATCACTACAATTTAAATAAAAGCTTATATAGAATTAACATGATCGATTCCTCTTCTTATTTTTGTGAAGCAATAAAGCAAAGAATCAATCATATTTGAATACGATCTCTACAGTCACAAAATGACTCTACAATCTTCAACTTCGTTCTTATTTATGTAACAAATCCTAACTCTCCTGAAAATATCTTTCCTTTCCTTTTCTACCCCTTCCCCCCCCCCCAAGTTGTGCAGGCTTCTCCTTTTATGAAAGCTAGCGAGCTCTTGTTTTAAATTTCCCTCTCCTCTTATGGCGTGCAACTACCGCTGGATGGCAGCAGGCGTCTGGGCAGAGGAAAGTAACCACCAATCAAATACATGCTACACTTACATATTTAATTTAAAATACTTTATATCTATTATAGGAGTCCTCAACGGCCCAGTAAGCCTATCTGGCTTCTGAATCAAGGAGAAGAAGAAGAAATCGCTTCTTTCAAGCGATCGAAAATGCTTTCCCACCAATATTTGGTGACTCTTAGCATCAATAAGCGACGAGGAGCATTCTAATAACATATAAGTTTTAATAAATTGTAGTATTTTTAATAAATAGTGTATTCCTCTCATTAATCCAGAATAGTATAAATCATGTCAAAACGTAATAATTTACGAGATATTTAATTGTTTATGATTTTTCATGCGCCTTATATATCTCCTTCATAAACTCGAGTAGCAAGAATAGATCAGTAGAAGGATTATAGAATTTTACCGGAAAAGAATTATAAACCAGCATTTCTTTTCATGAAAATTTTCGAAAGGCCATTAGAAAAGAAATGCGTATGTTTGAGACTTAAGTCTTGTGAAGAAAATATGCAAAAAAAATCGAACAGCACAAAAGCACGTTTTTCGCTCATAAAACAAAAAATATTGATTGTATAGAAAAAAATTCCTTATGAAAAATTTTGTAAATATTTGAAATACCTATGAGACGTGAACATTAAAATCGATCTATTCTTTAGTTAAGTAGAAATTTATTAGTTAAGTAAAAAAAAAATAAAAACCACCAAAAAGGTTCTTTTTTTCATTCGCTCTCTGTTCGTTATGATTTAAATGCAAAGCTTCGAAATTTTCATAAAATATAGCCCTCATAATGACAAACAAATCTAGTACTGAACGCGCCTGAAATGTTCATTAGTTTTTGCAAAAAGCCATTTGATCACTAAAAACTTGTCTGCGGAAAACTTAATTTCTTCATCTTTGAGTAATCGCACAGCAATTTACAGGGATTTTTTACATTTAAAAAAAATGCAATAATTTTGTTATATGCATCAAATAGCTGTGTGAAGCATTCGAGCATACGACTAACATTTTTCTACGAATTTAAAAAAAAGTTACCCTCCAATTATTAGAAGCCGAGATATTAGGTGTACAACTTTGCTTCCCCCGTTTTTTTTCCGAAATTCGAGGCTTTATTGTAAAAAACTGGTTATACATTTATGATTCAAAGTATTGTCCATCGCTGGCCACTACTTTCTCCCATCTTTCGAGTAGCGTACGAATCCCGCGTCGAAAAAACTGGTCATCTTTTGAGGCTCTCCACGAATCGATCCAATTTTTTACTTCTTCATAAGACCGGAAGTGCTGGTCAGCCAGGCCGTATGCCATTGATCGAAACAAGTGATAATCAGAGGGAGCAATGTTTGGAGAATACGGCGGGTGGGGTAGGACTTCCCATTTCAACGTTTCCAAGTATGTCTTGACCACTTTCGCAACATGGGGTCGAGCATTGTCATGCTGCAAAATCAATTTATCGTGTCTCTCGTTGTATTGCAGCCGTTTGTCTTTCAATGCTCGGCTCAAATGCATCAATTGCGTTTGATACCGATCGCCTGTGATTGTTTCAGTCGGTTTTAACAGTTCATAATACACTATGCCGAGCTGGTCCCACCAAATACAGAGCATGACCTTGGACGTCAAAATCACCGTTCTTGAAGCGTTGAAACCACTCACGACATGTTCTTTCACTAATAGCGGCCTCACCATAAGTATTTGAGAGCATTCGATGAACCTCAGTCGCAGA
>NW_012130071.1:337242-339052 GCF_000143395.1 Atta cephalotes | reverse complement strand
ACCACTTACCGCTAAAACCATCTATAGAAAAACGACGGAAGCAAAGTTGTACACCTAATATCTTTTTACAGTTAAATTAATGAAATAATTAATACGTCATTAAATAAGGTAAATTAATAATATGCAAATTAAATTATTCTTTTAAAATTAAATTAATATTAAATTTATTTCTAAATAATTATTTCAATAAAAACAATTAATTTTCTTATTATAAAGGAAAGACCCCTATTATGATGTATCGGGTTTTGGATAAATGCTAGAAGTCCATAGGCAGAATTTAAAAAATAACAAGTCATTTTGAAAGGAATTTAATAAGTTTTAAGATAACGTTATATAAAATTTAATTCAAATTTCATTTTTTTTTGAAAATTAAAGAAATGTAAAAAGTAAGAAAATTGCAAAATCAAAAAATTGTCTCCTAATATGGGATGCCCCAGAAATCGATAGTAAAAGTATATCAGTATTGCAATTCAAAAACTGTATTTAATATTTTAAAAATACAAACAGATGTGCGCCAGCCAGCATGCGCAAAAAATAAGCATGCGATTATACTTAGGACTCGTTTTCAGGTAGTTGGAATCGCAGAAATAGGCACTCGACGTTCATTCCGGTGGTCTTTTTTATTATTGTACAATAACATTAATACTTTAACAACGATTTTTACTATACATACAAGCATGATTTCATACGAATGATTGGTTCTTACTCATCGATATATACAATAAATAAGAACCAACCACTCTGTGAGCAAGCTGCATTCTGAAACCCTCGAAAAAAAAGTGATGCAACCTTTCTGTGACCGGCTGTACACGCAACCATCGACGGAATATGCAAAAGAAAATAATGCCGCAACACAGACTTTTGCATGACGCATAATGCATAGTGCATAAGCGAATGAACTAATCTTTTCTTTCCTCCCATTCCATCGAAAATAAAAATTTTGATTGGTTTCTTTTATGCATTATGCGTTATGCAAAAGTCTTTGCTGCGGTCAATAAATTTGCGCAATAGAAAACGGTGGAATCGGTGGAATAAAGCCATGACCAATCATGAACGTTCTGCAGTTCCGCATATCTGCATCCCAGGAGTGCATCCTGAGAATGCGACTCCATGATGTGGAATTGGCGAAACGCTGATTGATTGTGACCTCATTCAGTCGATTCCGTTCCGCTAAAATGTGTTTTCCTATATTCTATGGAGCGAAATTTCCAGAATGCGCAATTAGCATTGACCAATCACCAAGAGCCTTCTCGTAGATTACTTTCGTTGGATCTACCAGAACAGCATTTGTCATTGGTTCGCATTGATTGCGCATCTGCAAGTTCCGCTTCATAGGACATAGGACATAGGAAACTAAATTCCTGCGGATCGGAAATCAGACATACATACTGGAATGTTGCCCTGTCTTCATTTTGTGTACTCATGATTTTGATTTTGATTTACATTTCCACCTTTCTGTATACTATATAAATACGATATTTGTGTTCTCACCATATTGACCTCCGTATTTATCTGGAGACTTAATTAATTACCTTCAAAGTTATGTTTAGATTTCACCGAGTATCCAGATATCATTCTATTCTTGTTATTTACCGAATATTAAATAAGGATGACATAACACCCGGAGGACACTCAGGAGGGAATCCGAACACGCCTCGGCATGTTGATTAATCATGCGCTTGTAGGAGACAGTTTCTTCCATTAAACCAGCTTAAGGAGATTAATTTTTTATAATGGCAACTTTAATTCTCTCTCTCTCTCTCTCTCTCNCTNTCTCTCTACTCTCTCTACTCTCTCTCTCTACTACTAC
>NW_012130071.1:335959-336620 GCF_000143395.1 Atta cephalotes | reverse complement strand
CTCTCTCTCTCTCTCTCTCTCTCTCTCTCTCTCTCTCTCTCTCTCTCTCTGTCAAAAAATTATTATTCTTCAAAAAAAATTAATGTATCAAATGAAAAATTAAAACACAAATGCTACAATCTTAATTAATCAAGTTAAGTTTTATCAAATTAAAAATAAATAGTAACATCTCTTATTATTTATTTAATTCTAACGATATGTATCATATAAAAGATTTGATATCAATAAAATTGGCGCCAAGTAAAATTCTTCAAAATTTTATGTAAAAAAAAATTTTATTCGTAAAAAAGAATTAATATCAACAATTGTTGCAAATTAATTTGCAAATTAAGTTTTATGTAATTTGGATACCAAGAAACGCAATTAATTAGTTCCACCAATTAAGTAATTGGCGTTAGTGAAATCAGTCTAAATGATTCATCAGAAAAGCACGCATGATTAGCGCTTTTTTACTTTTTTTTGAAAAGGTATGTTTGTATAAATAACATAAAATAATACCATTTGTGTTTTACTTTTTAATTCGACAGAACTTAACTTGATTAATTAAGACTGTAGCATCTGGGTTTTAATTTTTCATTTGATACATTAATTTTTTTCGAAGAGTAATTTTTGACAGAGAGAGAGAGAGAGAGAGAGAGAGGAGAGAGAGAGAGAGAGAGAG
>NW_012130071.1:328388-335939 GCF_000143395.1 Atta cephalotes | reverse complement strand
GCTACGNTACGAGTNCNCTACCTCCGTACGTCGTACGNGTCGGTCGAACGCGTACGAGACGAGAGAGAGAGAGAGAGAGAGAGAGAGAGAGAGAAAGAGAGAGAATTAAAGTTACCATTATAAAAATTAACCTCATTAAGCTGATTTGATGGAGAAAATTGTCTCCTACAAGTACATGATTAATTATTAATTAACATGCTGAATAGACTTGTTCGGATTCCCATCTGAGTGTTCTCTGGGTGTACGTTATTCTTGTTTAACATTCGGTAAATAACAAGAATGGAGTGATATCTGGGTGGACTCGGGTGAAATCTAAACACGAAGGTAATTAATTAAGTCTCCAGATAAATACGGAAGTCAATATAGTTGAACAATATGGTGAGAACATGAATGTCGTATATATAGTATACAGAAAGGCGGAAATGTAAATCAAAATCAAAATCATGAGTACACAAAATAAAGACAGGATAATGTTCCAGTATGTATGTGTGATTTCCGATCTGCAGGAGTTTCCTATGTCCCATAAAGCGGAACTTGCAGATGCGCAATCAATGCGAACCAATGATAAACGCTGTTCCGGTAGATCCAACGAAAGTAATCTACGGGAAGGCTCTTATGATTGGTCAGCGTTAATTGCACATTCCGGAAATTCCGCTCCATGGAACATAGGAAAACACATTTTAGCGGAACGGAATCGGTTGAATGAGGCCATGACCAATTACGAGCGTTCTGCCAATTCCGCATCATGGGATCGCATTCTCAGGGTAAAATCACATGGTATGGAAAACGACTGCGGAATAGAGAATGCATCATAAAGCAATCAATCAGCGCTATTCGGAATAACGTGATTAGTCGTGGCTTTATTCCGCCGTTTTCTGTTGCGCAAATTTATTAGCCGCAACACAAACTTTTGCATAACGCATAAGACATAATGCATAAAGGAATCAACCAATCGAAATTCTTCTTTTCCATGGGAGGAAAGGAAAGATTCTGATTAGTTGATTCGCACTATGCGTTATGCATCATGCAAAAGTCTGCGTTACGGCTTTATTTTTTTTGCATATTCCACTGATGTGTACAGCCGGTCACAGAAAGGCAACACTTTTTTTTCGATGGATTTCGAAATGCAACTTGCTCACCGAGCGATTGTTTCTTTATAGATTCATGAGTATTGTGTGATCAGCTGTACATGTTCAACCACAGGCTTCTATATATATTATATTACTAGACTGCTAACTTATTTGAAAAAGTGGCTCCCAATTTTGATGTAACATTATACTTGCATCAAGAACCGCTCTGTGTGACGTATATCTGCACATGCGCATACACCAGCACATTATTTTGACAGGCAATTATTTAGAGGTCAATATGATCAGAACATGAATGTCGTATAGTACATAAAAATGCGAAAATGCAAATTAAAATTAAAATGAGTATATAAAACACAATCGGCAGTGTCCCTGTATGTATATGTGATTTCCGATCCGCAGGAATTCATTTTCCTATGTCCCATTGAGCGGAACTTGCGGATACAGAATCAATGCGAGTCACTATTCCGGTAAATCTAAAGCAAAGAAATTAAAATTTTACTGCAGTCTGTGTTAGATCGCAATATTTCGTCGCTGTGACCAACTTAACCTGAATAGTCATCGACTTCAATAATTAATTACATTAATTCATGAGGCAGAGTGATACTATTTTTTGTCGAACTTTTATTTATTTTTATAAAATTTTTATAAAAACGCATTGATTGGATATATTTTCATTACTGTTATTAAACCCAATTAAAGATGCTGTACAAATGTGGTCACAGTTCAACAATATCTAGATATTATTTGGATAACCATTTAATTACGCAAAAATACATCGCCTAAGGTATTTTTAAAGTATATTTAATATTTGAGGTAACCAGAACTCAATATTATATAATATAGCTTTAGCCACAATCGCACTTATTCAACTCCTCCGCGATCTCATGACCGTAATAACTTCAATTTATAATCTCTGCAGAGTGTAGAATGTATAAAATGTGTACAACCGTCGCAGCGCTTGCAACAACTCACTGACCATGTGTGATATGACTATGTATTACTAGCACCACATTTGACTCTTGCGTCAAAAATTCCAAAAGGATATTTTCCCCACTCTGTAGCAGCGACGACGATGACGACTACGTTTTTTAATTTTTTCTTAATAAAAGTTTCAGATTCATATTTTGCGTCACAATATCTCCGCTCGAGAAAAAAAAATACTTTTATTATAAAATATAAATAATAGAGAGCATACAGCCACAATGATAGATGTTAAAATCAATATTTAAAATTATCATATAAAAACGTAGACATTTCGGTCAAGATTTGACTATCATCAGATCAAGATAACAAATAAAAAGAAAGACAAATATAAAGAAATACAAAAATTAATTAATTAAGCAAAAATCGCTAGTCAAAAAGATGGTAAAACAGTATCAAGATGAAAAAAACAAATAGAAAAAATACATAAAATTAAAACAATGATCGCTCAATAAGATGATAAAAGAATCCAATTCCAATCGCTTATGGTATGAGTTAATCGAGTAAGATGAAGTCCAGTGAAATGAAATTAACCAAAAATTTTAACGCTTCTGACGAATAATCTATTCCGTTTATGATTCCTTTTTAAAGAAAGCGAAGAGCGACTTCATCTGAAAATACAGAATTTTCAGATTCTATTTAAAATTAAAAGAAAGAAAAACACTTTTTAATAATTTAAATTTTAAACAATATAATAATTATTCATGAAAATCAATCTAAATTCACATTAACACTCGTTTGCCACGTATTTTTTGACGCAAGTCCTTGTAAATGTAACTCGGAGTAAGTAACACAATTTAAAAAAACAGAACAATTTGAACAAATGATAAGAATCACTACTGACAAAAATTTGGAAGACGATAGCTCGCGACAGTATTATATATTGTGAAAAGAAAGGAGAGGGAATGATAATGAAGAGGGTAATTCTATATGTGATAAATAGATTTCTAGCGTTCTGTGTCACTTCGTTTGTTTAAAAACTTTTTCTTGTCGTTTGTTATGTATCATCTCGGAGATCATCCTTTTATAATAAGATTGTTCTGAGTTATCTTCACACGAAGTCATTCTTCGCTTTCTTTAAAAAGGAATAAACGGAACAGATTATTCGTCAGAAGCGTTAAAATTTTTGGTTAATTTCTTTTCTGGACTTCATCTTACTCGATTAACTCGTACCATAAGCGATTGGAAAATTCTTTTACTATCTTATTGACTAGCGATTTTTGCTTAATTAATTAATTTTTTGTATTTATTTATTTGTCATCTTGATGTACTGATGGTCAAATCTTAATTGGAACGTCTACGTTTTTATATGATAATTTTAAATATATGACTTTCGTTTTAACATCTATCGTTATGACTGTATGCTCCCTATTATTTATATTTTGTATTTGAGCCTTCAAACGTTTAAATTTTACTTTCATTATATATCCTAAGCGGTCGCAATCAATTGAGCACAATTAGATTAGAACTTCATCGGTTTAGCCTATATTAAGATCCGATAATCACGATCTGACGCAATTTACTGGCTCGTGAGTTGCCACGGTCGCTTCGCGTAGCTTAGCGCCGAGTGTCTACCACTGTCTCCAAATTTCAAATACCCTGGATATCTCATATTACGATTTTTACGCCTTATTACATCATCAAATCTACTGTAATTAAACTTCTGTAATTAAACAATTCAACATATCCCATATTTTTCTATTAATCGTTATACGACCTTACTCTGTCACTATGAAGAATTTATTGCCAAATATTTATTTAGTAAATAATAAACAAAGGTTTAAAGGCTCATCTTAATGAAACTTGAAGACATCCAAATTCTAAAATCTTGTTTTATGACTACAGACATGATCTAATAATATATTTTTTACTAGATAATTTTCAATCCAAGAGCAATAAATTCATGATGAAACAATAGATAGCGTTATTAGTTTAACAAAAATGCCGCTATTTCATATTAGGCTATCTCATAATAGAAGGCTTTCCTCTAAACATATAATTTGATTTTACAAAAAAAAAAGAAATAAAATTCATAAATGAAGATGCATTATAGACATTAAATAATGATTTTTTAATTTCTTTATCTTTAGAGGATCTGCAGAGACTTGTAGAAGTAGAATTATTAACTCTTATGTACGCTCACATACAAAAAAAACAACGATACAAAAAGAACCCTTTTTACTTCAATGTTGAATAACTTGGTGAAAAAAAATCGTACAGAAATCTATAAAAAAGCAAATTAAAGGTAATAATTCACACTTTCGATTGCTGTAAATCGCATTTTTGTAATCTTTAATTTACGCCATAGACATTTGTAAAATTTGTTCAAAATTTTCATCTATGACGAGTATCTATTTGTGTCCCTACAGCTCTATTTAGAATCAATTATATTGAAATATCAATAATCGATTTCGAAAGTAGAAATTTTAAAAGATTTTTTTAAACATCTCTTTAGCTACGATAAATATTAAAAATTTGTGCAAAAATTTAGTATGCAAAAAAAACGGGTCATATAATTTTTTGCTCAAATTTTTAATATCTTCAAATAACAATAACTTAATGAAAAATCATCGTAGCTATCGGTCATTGATATTTTGACTGATCCTATATGAAGCTATATGGACGCAAATGGATACCCGTCAAATGTGAAAATTTTACAAATGTCTATGGCTTGAAATAAAAATCACAAAAAAATGCGGTTTACAGCAAAGTGTGAATCTTTACCTTCAATGCTTGTAGACCTTTATACGATTTTTTATCATCGAATTATTCAATATTGAAGCAAAAAGGGTCCTTTTCGTCGTTTTTTTTGTGTATGAATGTAGATGTATAAGAGTTAATAATTTTTATTTCTGCAAGTCTCTGCAGATCCTCTATAAAAAAATTAAAAATCATTATTTAATGTCTATAATGCATTCTCATATGAGTTCTTTTTTATTCCTTTTTTAAAGTCAAATTGTATATTTATTATCAAAAAATTAATTGTTTTTTTAAATAATTATTTAGAAGTTAATTTAATAATAATTTAATTTTAAAAGAATAATATAATTTGTGTATTATTATAGTTTAAAGTATCTTATTCAATGACGTATTGATTATTCATTAATTTTGACCGTAGGAAGATAAAGAATGTTTTTCAAATTTTATTGTTAATTGTAACTTTATACTTTCTTGTGGGAAAAATATTGTTATTTCTAAAATTTTACACACTAAATAGAAATTATTTTACAAGAAATATAGTTTTCAATGAAAAAGTTGAAAATTTCATTTTCGATCGCCTATATTCAGATCGGTACCACTGTGCGCTGTCTGATCCTGTGTCACTGTTAACGCAGAATTCTTGGCTGAGTGTAGTCAGGATCCTCGTATATACCCATGTTCCAAGACGGGCGGAAACTCCCATATCTTTCAGAAGAGTACAAGAAGTCATTATACTGGGACAAAGCGATAAATTTGTTGTGAAAGAAAAAATCGATAACAACAAAGTTGAAATTTTATAATACTTAATTTTGATATCAATTGTCGAGAATGATTACATTGATACCTTATGAAGAGTCATATTTACTCGAACACATACAATTTTCTTATTCCATAAAAAATTGTACATATTTGGGTAGATATGGCTGCCTTCGTAACAATCCAAAAGGTACAGAAATCATATTTCTCGAGATATCAAAATTGATATCAAAATTGAGTAGTATAAAAATGCAACTTTGTCATTGATTTTTTTCTTTCAAAAAAATTTATCATTTTGTCCCAGTATGGCGATCTCTTACATCCTGCTGAGAGGTATGCGAGTTTCTGTCCGTTTTGGTATAAGGGTATTAACTTGCAATAACATTTAGCCTTAAGTAAAAATGTTCAAAATCTGCAACATTGAAAAGCCTACATTTCCTTCAATAAGAACCGCGATCGAGTATAAATATTTTTTCTTTGTAAATGTTTTACGTGTGAAATAGAAGGTTACGCACTTCCCATACTTATAGAACAATATCGCTACAGTGCAGTGCTCCTTGGTCTATTAAATCAGCTTCCTAAATTTAACAGACACACGTTATGTTTAGACAAACAAAAAATGCGATACATATCCAAAACATAAGAATACATAGTTGTATAACACGATACTGCTATAAAAATCACGTTATTAATAATTCTTATTTTTTGCAATATCTCTTCATTGTGTGTGTGTGTGTGTGTGTGTGCGTGTGTGCGTGCGTGTGTGTGTGCGCGCACGCGCGCGCGCGCGTGTGCGTGTGTGTGAAGCTGGCGTATCACTTTATGGAAACTCATGAAATATTGACGCGATGACATATTGTGTTATAACACATAATATATAGATACGAGAGCAAATCAATAAGGTTTTAAAAAATCATAGTAAAACACATTTTTTTTTATTCATTTTTATTTCTTAACATAGTCTTTTTTCAGCTTGATACACTTGATCCAATGATTCTCCAACTTTTTCAAACCGTCCGAATATGATTCTAATATGATTTGTCCAATCTTTCAAAATAAGTCTCTGTTTCAACGATGAGTTGTGGTGAATTTCTTTCCTCCGAATCATTTCTTCAGGTTTGGAAATATTAGGTGTACAACTTTGCTTCCGCCGTTTTTCCGAAATTCGAGGCTTTATTGTAAAAAACTGATTATACATTTATGATTCAAAGTATTGTCCATCGCTGGCCACTACTTTCTCCCATCTTTCGAGTAGCGTATGAATCCCGCGTCGAAAAAACTGGTCATCTTTTGAGGCTATCCACGAATCGATCCAATTTTTTACTTCATAAGACCGGAAGTGCTGGCCAGTCAGGCCGTGTGCCATTGATCGAAACAAGTGATAGTCAGAGGGAGCAACGTCTGGAGAATACGGCGGGTAGGACTTCCCATTTCAACGTTTCCAAGTATGTCTTGACCACTTTCGCAACATGGGGTCGAGCATTGTCGTGCTGCAAAATCACTTTATCGTGTCTCTCGTTGTATTGCGACCGTTTGTCTTTCAATGCTCGGCTCAAATGCATCAATTGCGTTCGATACCGATCGCCTGAGATTATTTCAGTCGGTTTTAACAGTTCATAATACACTACGCCGAGTTGGTCCCACCAAATACAGAGCATGACATTGGAGCCGTGAATATTCGGTTTGGCCGTCGATGTGGAAGCATGGGCGGAAATTCCCCATGATTTTCTGCGCTTGGGATTATCGTAATGAACCCATTTTTCATCCCCAGTCACAATGCGATGCAGAAATCCCTTCCGTCTTTGCCTTCAAGCAGCTGTTCACAAGCAAATAAATGCCGTTCAACATCTCTCGGCTTCAATTCGTATGGCACCCAATTTCCTTGTTTCTGAATCATCCCATAACTTTGAGGCGTTTTGAAGGCTTGTTGAGTCACTCCCAATGATCGTGCCAATTCTTCTTGATTTTGACACGAGTCTTGCTTAAGTAATGCCTCCAATTCTTCGAAAACCTTCTCTCTTTC
>NW_012130071.1:303021-327889 GCF_000143395.1 Atta cephalotes | reverse complement strand
CGGAAGCAAAGTTGTACACCTAATAAGAAATAGTCGCAGGGGATTAAATCTGACGAATATGCTGGATGGGAAAGCAATTCGTAGCGGAATTCGTTGAATTTGGCCATCGGTGCCGGGCCATCGGTGTGAATCCGTGCATTGTCTTGATGGAAGAGCACTTTCTTTTTCGCCAAATAGAGATTTTTTTCTTTAAAATGTTATTGAAACGGTCCAATAAGGCTGCGTAGTAATCGCCATTGATTGTTTGCTTTGACGGAAGGTAATATTGATATGAATTATATCGCGTGCATCCCAAAAACTGTGGCCATCATCTTTCCGGCCGACTTTAGGTCTTCGCCTTCTTCGGAGCTGGTTCACTCGATGAAGTCTATTGTTTTGACTGTTCCTTCGTCTCGGGTATAAAGTAATGGATCCATGTTTTGTCCACAGTAATGAATCGACGCAAAAATTTATCTGGATTACGTTGAAATATCTTCAAACATTGTTTTGAAATCGTCATACAGTCGCGCTTATAATCCACAATGAGCAAACGCGATACCCATCTTGCCGATAGCTTTTTCATACCCAATTGTTCGTGCAAAATTGAAATCACTATGCTATGTGATATGTGACCTCAACAAGCTCGCGCAATCAGTTAAATCGTCAATCAGTCAAAATAAAATCGTGGACTTTATCGATGATTTCTGGCGTAGCAGTCTCAATTGGACGTCCCGAACGAGGTGCATCACATGTGGATGTACGACCACGTTTAAATTCATTCACCCATTGTATATAGTTGCAAACGCTGGTGCAGATGTACTATGAATATTATTCAACTCGGCTTTGATTTCTTTAGGCGTTAAACCTTTCATATGTATAGTTTGATTACTGCACGAAACTCATTTTTTTCCATTTTAAAAAATACAAAGGTTGTTTGCTTTAATCGTCTACAGAAATGAAATCACGCGATGAATTTCGTTCAAAATTTGACAGTAATCAGAGAGATGTTACTTGTCAAAAAGTAATGTGATATGACATGCGAGTGCTCTCTTTTTCTAAGAACAGATTTTCTAAGAACTTATTGACTTGCCTTCGTATAATTTATCTTTATTATATTAAGGTTGTGATTTAGTTTTGATGGTTTTGTAAGAGATGACATTAATGTCAATGTTGTCGAAGACATTCCAATCATAGCTATTGTTTCTTAATGCTTTACTATTACTCCATGATATTTAGTCATTTACTAACAATAGGCGCAGTCTATTGGTATAAATGGTTTAAATAGTATTTTAGTGTCCGTAGTCAAATCGTAAGGCTAGCTCGCGCGGAGGATGAGAAAAAATAAATGGTTAGACAAATGGTACAGTTCGATTCACTTTTTTATTCCTATGCCTTCGACAGACGTACAGGGGAACCGAGATAAAAAAAACGATCGCCAATTCACTCGCAAATGTCTTATCCAGACGATCTAAAAGACCTGAGTATCTAATTTCGTTTACTCAACTCTCAATATCGATCACTCGTGACTTTCCCGAATCTTCTCCTCACGCCAAAACATTGTTAAATCTCGTGTTGTAACATTGTTCTATTTCGCATTAACTGAGTGAGTGATATGAAGAAACGGTAAAAGAAATTGACAAATTTAAATGCCCCGTCTCGTGACAAGCAAAGCATGCACGTATGTTCGAAATCCGTGTATGTTCTCAAGGATTCGTCGCGTATTTAGCCGACGGGTTCGTGGCGACATAACCGTCAGTATAAACATCGTGTTTATATCATTTAAAAAATGGAGTTTCTAAACAGCATTTTCGACAAGCGTTGTTTCTATTTGTTAGAGGAAAGTCGCCTATTATGAGATAGGCTCTTAATATGAGATAGTGGCATTTCTGCTAAACTAATAAATTATCTATTGATTCCACTATGAATTTATTGCTCTTGGATTGAAAACTATTTAGAAAATTCAATATTAGATCATGCCTGTAGTCATTGTAAAACAAGATTTTAGAATTTGGATGTCTTCAAGTTTCATTGAAATGAGCATTTAAATCTTGTTTATTATTTAATAAATAAATATTTGGCAATAAATTTTTCATGTAATGATAGAGTCGTACTATAATATTATATATACTAATAGAATTATATATACTATTATATACTAATAGAAATAGTATATTATATATACTAATAGAAAAATACGAGATATGTTGAATTGTTTAATTATAGAAGTTAGATTTGATGATCGTAAAATCATAAGGAAATATCCACGATTGTAATATGCAGGATATTTCTAATATGAAATAATCCTCCTATGAAATAATGCTCCTATGTTATAGTGAAAATCATTGCTAAAGTATAAATGTTATTGTACAATAATAACAAAGACAATCGGAATAAACATAGTGCCTATATCTGCGATGCTTGATTCCAATTACCTGAAATTGATTCTGGGTATAATTTACCGCTTGCTTATATTTCGCGCACGCTGGCTGTGTTTGTATTTTAGAAATAAAGTTTTTTTAATTGCAATACTGATATACTTTGTATTTTGCTATCAATTTTTCAAGGCATCCCATATTAGGAGACAATTTTTTTTGATTTCATGATTTTCTCGTCTTTTTACATTTCTTTAATTTAAGAAAAAATGGAATTTGAATTAAATTTTATATAACATTATCTTAAAGCTTATTAAATTCCTTTCAAAATGACTTGTTATTTTATAAATAAAGCACTACTAATAGAATTGCCAGAGCACGCGCGATCCGCGCCGCCCCCTGAGTTGTGCGCTCGGTGCCGCACTTGACGCTGACCGAGCGCCCGCTCAGCGCGAGTCCCAACCGCCGCCGTGAGAGGGCTACGCGGTCTAGCAGCAACTCGCGCGCAAGAATAATCCACCACGCAGAAGTAGGATTCTGTGGGAGATCTTCAGCATCTTCACTTAGGGTAGAGCTCCGCAAAGGGCTTCTATGCTGATGACAGAACATTTTTTGGTGTGTAACCTCGCAAAGCGAACTCTTCTTTAAAGGGCCTTTGCAGCAAAGCGAGCTCGTCAAGAGACTTTGCATATACTCACGGAGTGAGCTCGAATCGGGCCTTCATGAAGCAGAGCGAGCCTCACTTAGGCCTCTGCGGCATCTTCTTCCTGGCAAGCTACAAGGCTACAAGGGCTACAAGTTGCCACGAAAACGTCGCCGGGACTATTCCGGTCCCCCTCGCACACCAGAGAAACCACCGATGGAGAAAGCGTTCGACTCGGGAGTAACTTTCTTCCTGTGGAGGCTGATACCTCTCGAACTCCCGTGAGAGAATTCCCCCGTCAAGGATCCACGATGGCCTCGGTTAACAGACGAGCACGAGCTCCTTATGGCTGCCGAGATCGTTACTACCGCGGAGGAATCTGAAAATTTGGCCACCGATAAGCCCTCAGCCAGCAACACCGATACCAAAGGACGCCAGGACGAAGAAAGAGGAAGCACGCACGCACGCACGCATGCACATACGCACGCACGCACGCACGCACACATCACACACGCGCCGCAAGGCGCCATAAAATCTCTCATAAGTACTGACGATACATAATGTAATAAAGAGAATATTATTTTTAATTTGTGGAACTTCCTTATTAAGCGACACCCATCCACAATGAACTCAGTAATTATACCTCATAATAGGAGCCTTTCCTCTAATAAAAAAAAAATGGCGGCTGAAGATTATAGAATTTTAATAGAATCTTATAATAATGTTGCTCTATCAATTAAGACATGTGGATATTGATTCAGATGACCAAAGTGGTGATTTCAATGTTAACGATAAAAATCGCTCGGGACAACAAAAAAAGCTGGAATATGCAGATTTGCAAGTATTATTGGACAACAATCCATTTCAGAACTTGCCAGAGAATTAAATGATCATATAATAGTTACTAAACATTTACATGATATTGCGAAAATTCACAAAGAAGGAAAATGGGTTCCACATCAATTATCGGAAAATGCTATTGCGCACCGATTGAATATTTGCATGTCATTGATCGCCAGATAAAAAAGAAGAAGTTTTTTTTGTATCGAATTGTTATTCTGGATGAAAAATGGAACTATTCTGATAATCCCAAACAAAAAAGATTATGAGTTGATCCAATCAGCAACATTCATTTTGAAACGTAACATTCACGATTCAAAGATATTGCTGCAGATTTGGTGGGATCAAGGAAGTGTTGTGTATTATAAACTGTTAAATCCGAAAAAAACAGTCATCACTGATCGTTGTAGACAACAATTATACAAATTGAAGCAAGCATTAGACTAAAAATGCGAATAAATTCCTCCAATTGCGAATAAATGATGCCAAGTGATCCTTATTCACGATAATGCTCGACTTCATGCATTATCAGTGAAATAAACGTTATTAGAATTGGAATGGGAAGTCTTACCGCATCTCGCATATTCTCTAGGCATTGTTCCATCTGATTTTCACTTATTTTGGTTGATACAACATGCTCTAGAAGATACATGCTTTCATAATTTCAAAGATATGCGAAAATTTGTTGAAAATTGGATCAAAGATCCAATTCCAAAGAAGAATCTTTTTATCGTTGCGGAATCAATCTTTTGCCAAGAATGGATATCTTTTCCATCTTTTGAAAAGATGAGAAAAAGTTATACAAAACGAAGGACAATATTTTGATTAAGATGTTAAAATATAAGGTTCATTATCTTGTTTAAATAAATTAGTTTTTTAGGAAAAAAAAACCTTCAAAACTAAATCACACTCCTAATAGGTATTATGAAATGTAAAATGATTGTAACGATACCGTATTAATTTTAGCACATTAAGCATAGTATTTAAGCATAATCAAAGAGCACCGAGCAAATCAAACATTGAAATTTAGCAATGTGATAGCTTATTTAACACTTTGATAGTCGGATTCACGTATACGTGAGTTCGCTGGGCAGCGATCATCGGGTGACTTCACATATAGTGAGTTCATTGATAAGGAGAGGCTATGCTTTGTTCTTCACCGATTTTAATCAAACTTGCAGCGACGTTAGAGGAGATACCTATCAAGTGAACACCTGTAAAGTCGTTTTCGCTAATAAGTCTTAGAAGCTGAGTAATAAGCATTCAAAAATATATCAAAAATCTGGAAACAGTCTAATATCTCGGATGTGCATTTTTGAGGAAAATGTCTTAAACAAAAGTGGTAAAATTTAATAAGATGTATTTACAGGTTTTATTAGTTTGACCTTAGGCAAGTTTGACAAAAATTGTGGAGTTTTAAATGATCTATTTAGCGATCTGATCAGTCTGACCTTGGGTGGCGTCACCCAAGGTTAGAGCAATATCACTTTGAATTTTTTATAGAACCTCCTATTTTTCATTGCACATTCATGTAGCACAAATCAAAGTCATTGGAGGTTGTTCCTCTTATTTTCATTTTTGCACCAAAAATTCATTTCTATGTAAAAATTCATTTCTATATAAAAATGAAAATAAAAAAAACAATCTCTTCAATGCCCTTGATTTTAACGAATGTTATTCAGGACATGATCTTGAATAATATTTAAGAGGTTTTAGCTGTCGGTCGAACACCTTGCGTAGTGCTAATGTCGGCGGTATTTTCAAGCCTTATAACTCGAAAAGTACTTCATGAACAAATATTTTATTATAATGTCTTGGAAAGTTCTCGAGGTGCTACAAGAATATACAATGAAAAATAGGATTCCATTAAAAAAATTCAGTAATATTGCTCTGACCTTGGTGACGTTACCTAAGATCAGATCACTAAATAGATCATTTAAAACTCTACAACTTTTGTCTAAAACGTTTTTTTTCCTTAAAATGCTCTATTTCTGAGATAAAAGGGGTGATCTGAAATACTCTGTATATACATTATTCTGATAGCCAACATGTTTTGCAATATCATGTAATTTAATGCAGAGCACAAATTTTCGACTAGTTGTGTATTTGCTGAAAACGTAATACATAATCATACCTATTCAACAATACGAAGGCAGATTTGAAACATTCAGATTCAAAGCAAACGGAGAGCAACTGTTATGTCATCGTTGTCAACAAAATGACTTTCATTCATGGAAAATTTTTGATTTATCATTCATTATTGACAGCAAATACATGGCAAGTTGATAGCAACAAATGTTGAATTCATGTGATGTTATGCCACATGTAAATGACTTATGCACTTTGTTCTAAATTTACTGAAAACTAATGTACTTTATTTTTGGCAACATGGCAGCAACAACACAAACAGGTAGCTATCAAGGTATAATTATATTAGTAAATGATATATATGTTATATTAGTAAATGATATATATGTTATATATCAAAAGCTATATTTATAAACTTAAAGAAAGTATCTCTAAAAATGTGTGAAAGTGACGACGAGGTGTATGCTGATAATCTTTCGAATGTTAACAATGAAGTATCAGGCAACAGTGATGAAGAATTAATATGTAACAGAGCTTACAAAAAATGCCGATGGCAGCCAATAGTTTTCGACATTATATGTCGATGGCAAGAGCAAACTTTTTTTTGAAAAGTGCGGCCGTCAAAGTATTAATATGTCCACTACATCGGTTTACATTAGAGGACCAAGTAAACATCTGTTTTTTATTATAATCGGGTTAAACTTGTGTTCTCTACAGGAAGGAAAAATATCATTTAAAAATATGTATATAGCGCTGTATATAGCGAGTCCAAGAATTTAATGTTTCTAAAATTAAAATTTTTGAAATATTGTATCTAGTACAAATTAATATTAATGTTGTCTGTTAAAGTTTCTTCTGGACAGGTTTAATAAATTATTAAACCCAAGATTTCAGTGTAAAAACTAAGAATAAAGAAAACTGAGATATATTGACTTATAACTTCTCGTAAATAGAATGTCATCTCACAGAAATAAAAAGTGAGAGTAAGTGCGCGGTTAAAAAACAGTGCAACCAACCAAACTAAAGTAAAACGTAAAGAGAGTACTACACGTAATTAAATGAACGCACCTTTTATGACACAAAAAAAAATATATTGGCTTGAGCGCCAACTTCAATAGTACGAGGAAGAGTGTTAAGTATTGCAAAATTAAAGGCTATACCTGAAGAATTCCTGGTAATGGTGCTGGCATCATCGTTGCCTCTTCCTTCTCTTCTAGATCCGACGGAGTGGCCATCGCCGCGACGCTCGCAGTCGGTTTGGACGGTTTGACATTGACTGAATGGCCTGGTTTTAAACAGACGCTCGAATTTGATGCAGGATACTCGTCGCTACTCAGTGAGTGTAGACTATCGGAATTCGTGTTGTTCACACTAAGCAGGCTCGTAGTATTTGTTATCGCCGTAGAGACACTTAATAATGAACCACTATAAATGATAGGTTTAATACTCAGTAACGGACTGGTATTAGCTGATGCCGATGTTATCGTAGCAGAACGATTTCGTGGGCTGTGTTTATACTTGGCAAAGATCAATGTGTCTTCGGACTTGGAAGGCGGTAATCTCATATTCTGCAGCGGTACCAGATGGTTCGTGCTGCTGGTGGTTGTCAGATTGTTACTACTTATCGGTGCGCACAAAGATTTTTGCGGCTCCAAAGTTGTCGACGTATTTGAGGTGTTGCTACCTTTGAGTACATACTGTCCACTGGGCAACTGTTGTTCACTTTTGCTGAATTCTGTCATAAGGAGATTAGAAGATGATTTCGACAGATTAGGACCTGGCCAGCTGCCACGGCCAGGACTCGATTTTACGAGTTTAGGATCTCTAGGTGGTAATTGCAATAAACTTCGTTTCAAGCTATTACTGTTATTTTTATTTCTATCCAAACTGAGTAGGTGCTTCATAGATATGCCCACAGTTTGCGTCGCGATCTGTGGGAAAGTATCGATAAATGAATCACAAATACGATATAAAATTAAAAAATGTTTAAATAAGTTTATAAGACAAATACAATAAAATACGTTATATAAAACATTACGTAATAATAATTACGTTTTGTTGGGAGGAGCCGCGATCTCTCGCGAAAGTTATAACATCAATTAGCCATCTGGCACCTTTCCATACAGTGTTTACTTGTGACTGAAGTTCTTGTAGTCTCGCTAGTTTGTCCTTCGCAACGCTCAATTCTAAGGAACTGAAGGCCTCTCTATGATTATGCTGAGCCTGTGCGGTGTCCAATTCCAAGATACAACTGAGTCTTGAGTAACGATTGATTACATCCTTCTGATACGTATTTAAGTGGACCATTTCGAAGACTTGAATAGGCAACGACAAGAGATCACTACGCTGTAGCAAGATTTCTCGCGTGCCAGGTACACAGCAGGCTGTTTCAGCAGGTGGTACGGCGATAAGGAATGAGACATCGTGAGTTAGGTCTATCACCTCGGCGTCATATAATCGATGCACCAGTAAATCCTCTGGACTGATCTCCATGTAACTGAATAGACGTCGCGCTGTTGCGGCAACCAGATCAACAAACAGTTTTTGTTGGTCCGTACCTTGCGCCTCGTTTGTCACATTCTCCTTTTCTTCAGATTCTACGGAAGTCTCAGACGTGCAAATGTGTGTTACTCTCTTCAGATAATCCCATTCCTCTCTTGACAGATAAAAACAAAAATATGATAATGTAGTAAATAATTCAGAAATGTGATATTTATGTTTTAATGAATTTCAGTGAACGTAAACTTACGCGGATACGTGTGAATTATCGCGAATCTTACAATGTGGCAATACGTTCGGAGATTTTGTTGGGACAACGACTTGTATGAGATCAACGCTGCTTTGCATTTTCAGATAACCGAGATATAAACCCTTAGATAGTTTAATACTGCTGACTTGGTGATACGCCATTTGTTCTTGTATGCTGGCCATCAAGATATCAGTGACGTTACTGTCTTCGTGCGTTATGACCTTCTTTATAACTTTACTGAGCGGTAACCATCTGCTGTTTAATACAGAAATCAATTTTGGCGACTTTATATAATTTATTGCCGAAAACACTAAGGTGCCTTGAATATCTCTAATGGGCTTATGGTATAATTGTCCAAGGTCTTGTATGCACAATGCAGCCTGCAAAGTGGATTAAAATATCATAGAATTTTTATCTGTACGTATTTTTATTGAGCAATACGAGTTCATGAAAAGTTAAGCTAAATAAGCGTTTTTAATAAATAATACACAACGTTACCTGCATTTGAGCAGCAGCTTGAAGCAACTTTAACCTAAAATGATTAGTTGAGCTGCTGTGACTCTTTTCCATATCCTGTCGAAGGAATTTAACATCATCCCATGTACAGGCAACTTTCATGAGCCAATGAAAATCATTGTAAATACAACTGGGATACGTTTCGTCGATCTCGATTACGGGTAAGAAATCCTCATTGGTAACAAGAACTTTGTCCTCGTGATAGAGCAGACACGCTAGAAACACTCCTCGTCTGAGATTCTTTTGGAATTTACTCGTTGCAGTGAAGAGTTGCTTTATCGTTGTTTTCTTCTTGTAATTTCGCCTCTGCACCACAGGCGTTTCTTGCGTATATTCTGGGCGCCTTATGTCGGTGAACAGATTGTTGAGCTGTTCCAGCCGTCCCGCGAATCTGGGCATCCTACCATCTATGTCTCTCCAACCTTCAAGTTATTACAAATGTTTGTATTATTGTAAAATCAAGAGTATTTAAACGTGTTATAGTAATAAACATTAACGCACATAATTATATCATTATACATATAACTGTACTGCAATAACGATACAACAACATTGATGCTATATGTATACTTACTGCTAGGTGTAATGTGTGATGGCGTCGAGTTCCTGAATCTGCTATAACCCTTCAAATTTCCTGCGGCTGCACGAAAATGATATTTTTGACCTTGAGTTAAATCTTCGATTTGATACTCCTTCTGCTTCATGTTCAAGACTTCCCTCTCACCGCAAATAACCGAAAAATCATCATGTAGACTCCATTGAACTTTAAATTTAGTACAGATCGGAGAATCGTGCTGGTCTGGTTCTTGAAACCTGACTGTTACTGATGTCGTCCCAGTGACATCAATCGCGATTAAAAAAAGTATATCGGGTGGGCCTGAAATAAATGTTTATATTTTAGTGTAAAAGAAGTTTATGTATGCGTTACAAATTTATCTTTTCAAAAAGATGCTAAATATATGCTTACATAATTTTGGTGGGCTAATACAATCCGAGAATTTATATTAAATGTTTTTATATTAAACATTAAATATTTATATGAAATATTAAATCTTTTATATCAAAGACAAAATAAATATTATAAATTCAAGGCAATAAGAATCTGCGCTGCAATTCGTATGCTGACTGTTATATACAATAATATATAAATGTAAAAGAAAGGTATAGTCAAATAATAAAATTAATAAAACATTGTCAATGACAAAGCGAACACAAGATATACGTTTCGGTTAACTTCTAGCCTTTTTTAGCGCTGTGAAAGAAACCTTTTTAATCATGATAGTCAAACATGACGATTCGCTAACTTCCATAACTATCGAGCAGAAAGGGTTCATCACAAAACCAACACACCAAAGAACAAAAATTCACAAGTTGGATGATCTAAAGCAAATATTTAATTCGTTAAAACTGGTCGGAATGAAACAAAAATCGCAACAACTATCCTGACAAACGTCGAGAATGAGGTCTCTTAAGATATTTCTTCGGTTACCATGCTAGAAAGTTAATTGTGTACAATTTATAAATATACCTCTCCGCGCGTATTCTCTGAAAAGAAAAACTTTTAAAGCGAGCATACACACATGCATATATGTAGCGTATTATGTGCACGAATACTAATCGGCACTAAAGACAATTGAAATGTAGCAACAGCATGTCTCGCCGGCGAGAGAGAGAGAGAGAGAGAGAGAGAGAGAGAGAGATTGATTAATTTTTTATTACTTTTCTCAGCTATTTCAATACAATAATATATATATCTCAAACCTAAGTTTAAACCTAAGTTTAAACCTTAGATATTACAAGGTCGTCCATTTAAATCGATCATCCGAAATATGTTCAAAAACATATTATACGATATATTTTTGAACGATATGAGTGGGGATAAAGTAGGAGAGGACAGAATAATGAGACAAATTAGTTAGTATAAAGAAAATATATCGTTTTCATATTGCTCTAAAAAAATTGTATGCAAAATGGATAATTTTTTTAATAAGCAACTATTTTCTTTTCGCCAACTGATTCATCTCATTATTTTCTTCATAAAAGTATTAAGGTACAATTATCAAAAAGTTAATAGTTTACGAGTTATTTAACATTTTATGTCAATATGTGAATAAAATATAAAATATCTCATCAATCATTAGTTTTTTGATATTACCACCTTAATACTTTTATAGAAGCAGAATAATTAGAGGAATCATATTGTGTAAAAAAAAATCCATTTAAAAAAATGGATCTTCATATCTTTTTGACACTTCCATCTAAAAAAAAACCAACATGACCAAAATAATCTCTCTCGAATCTCTTCTACTTTCATTTGAAACATTTTTTTATATCATCAAAAATAAGCTAGATATTTCAGATGATCGATTTAAATGGACCACTCTGTATATTTTTTACTGCTCTTTTAAATAGCTTTAGCCTTTCATAATACAATAATCTTAAACCTAACTAATATTAAATATTATATATTCTTTTATTGCTCTTTTAAATAGTTCTAGCCTTTCATAGTGTTTTAGTCTCGTATGGTAAGACGTTGTACATTTTCTCTTCTTCATAGAATATACTCTTTTGTGTACTTTTCGCCCTTACGAAAAAAAAACCCTCAATTTATTGTGTTAACACTCAAATTTAGGTGTTTAGCATCAAAATTGAATGTTGACGTCAACATTGAGTGTCACTTAAGCGTTGAGCATCAATGTTGGGCATCAGTTGAGAGCGACCATAAATATTCGGTGAATAGTTCGGTATATATATACGCTATACTATACATCGAATTTGATGGTAACACCAATCGCGGTTTACTCAATAGATGAGTGTAAATCTTAAACGGCTTAATAACTTTTGAGTGTCATTTTCAAAATTGAATGTAAATGTTACTTGAATGTTAATCTTTATGATTGAAAATTAACACTGAAATATTGAATATAGATGCGCCACCAAATTTATTTATGAAGAAATATTGGGTTGTTCAAAAAGTTATTGCGATTTTCCAATAGATGGCGTTGTCCACGTTTATTTGTGAGCATGACATGAATGTCAAATGCGCGTTTTGTTGTTGACACTCAACCTAAAAATCAAAAAAAAAGTTGACGCAAGTCAACGATCGAGTTTTGTGTTTGCAATTATGGTTCGAACATGGAGAATTTTGAAGAGCATATTCGCCATGTTCTGTTTTATTACTTCAAAAAAGGGAAGAAAGCAACTGAAGCAAAGAAAAAGTTGCGTCGAGTTTATGACAGAAATGTCGTCAAAAAATACCAGTGCCAGAACTGGTTCGCCCGATTCCGTGATGATGATTTTTCAGTCAAAGACGCTCATCGCTCCGGTAGACCTTCCAAGATTGACGACGATGAAATGAAAGCATTGTAAGCATTCAACGATTCGGAAGCTTGCTCTAAAAGCGATGCCCGTTGGAAGTGTTCATGACCATTTGAAATCGCTAGGCTTCGTAAAGAAGCTCGATGTTTGGGTACCGCATGAGTTGAAAGAAATTCATCTGACGAATCGCATGAGCGTCTGCGATCAACTCATCAAACGCGAAGAAAACGATCCATTCTTGAAGTGTATGATCACGGGCAACGAAAAATGGATGTTTATAACAATATCAGCCGAAAAAGTAATTGGAGTAGGCGAGGTGAAGCACCGGAAAGGCAAGCAAAGGCAGAGTTCCATCAAAAGAAGGTAATGCTGTCAATATAGTAGGATTAGAAGGGACCAGTCTTCTATGAGCTACTTTCAAAGAACAAAACGATTAATTCCGATATCTACTGTGAGCAGCTGCAGAAATTAAGTGATGCCATCGCACAGAAACGTCCCGAGCTAATCAATCGTAAGGATGTGGTGTTTCACCACGGCAATGCGAACTACACACAAGTTTGATCACTCGGCAAAAATTGTTGCAACATTGGGATGTGTTACCACATCCACCATATAGCCCAGACCTTGCACCATCAGACTTCCATCTCTTTCGCTCCTTGCAAAACTCCTTGAATGGTAAAACGTTTGCCTCAAACAGACACCTAGACAACACACCTAGACAAATTTCTCGCAGAGAAAGATGGGAAATTTTATGAATGTGGTATTATGAAGTTGCCCGGGAGATGGCAGAAAGTCATCGAACAAAATGACCAATATATCATTGATTAATGTTCATTACATATATTAAATAAACACACCTGAAAATCAAATGAAAAAAACGCAATGACTTTTAAACAACCCAATATATTTTAATATTATACGTATGAAACATCTTTTTGACTTTACTAGACTGAACTTTATCTAGACTGTTCGGAAATTATCTAAGTATCCCTATCGTTTTATTCTTGTTGTCCAATGCGAAACAAGGATAATATAAAATACAGGGGCATCTAGATCATGTTCCAAACGCAGTCTAGATAAAGTTTGTCAAAAAGATGTTTCACGCAGTCCTAAAGTTGAAGCCCTATTGAGATATATCACAGTTATATATTAACATTCAGTATTCTTGGATCATTGAAGTAGCAGTTCCCATACGATTGCAGTGGTCAAGCACCATTGGGATACGATATTAGATGAATGATTGCTTAGAAAAATAAGGAAATTAATTCCCAAATAAGAGAGAGAGAGAGCTTTTTTTTTAATTATAATTTTGTCGTGTGTATTTCGGAAAATGTTGCAAATAATAATAATTATTTTAGGAATAAAACAGATTTAATTAATATTATATAATAAAATCATTTATATTGATGGTTTTCTTTGGGCGTTAACCTTTAATTGGATGTAATCTTCATTTGACGATTACCGAAATTACAAATTCAAATTTGAGAATTCTTTTTGAGTGTTTAAAATTGAGGGTATTTTTTCGTAAGGGCGGAATTTTATTATAATATTCCTGGTCTGCCGTGTTTGTCTTTCATTCTTAATTCCTACAATGTCTAACTTATTTCTTAATTGCTCCGGCATCATGTCATTTAAGATTTTAAAAATAAAAGTATACATATTATAATAAAGTCTCTGTTTTATGGACTAACTACAGCGCGTGCGCGCGCGCGCTCGAGAGAGAGAGAGAGAGAGAGAGAGAGAAGAAAAATTTCATTAAATTACAAATTTAAACTACTCTAATTCAGAAACGGTATCGCTCTAAGTCTCTCCATTTTTTTAATAACGTTCCTACAGGATTTCTACATTACACATTTATTTTTTTTAAAAAACCTTTAGAAAATTTTCGCCGTATTAAAACGTTACTTTGGCAAGGCTTGATATAGGAACTTATATGTTAAAAGCTGAAACTTTAAAGGTGAATATCTCCATTTCAGCATCGCTCGGGTCTTTTAATCATATATAGATAAAATTATTGTAAACATAATATCCAAATTTAAAAAAAAAACTCGGAAAAATACTTTAAAAAATACATTTAAATGATATAATATAAATTCTCTGAGGAAACGAAACAAGATCTCTTTACTAAACTGGACAGGATCAGAGGCTCTGAGTTTGAAATGTGAATTAATGATAAAAATCTTTAATATAATTTGGAACCGGAAAATACAACGTCAAAAATATAAATAATATTATGACTCCAAATAAGAGTAGTACGCTTGGTTAAGCAATTCCGTGTCTGTGTTCAAATTGACATTTTTTTTTCGTTTGATAATTATTATTTCCGAAATTAAACGCTTCTTATAATTTTTCTCTACATCCAAAATTGCAACTTTGTCTCACTTAAATTCATGTTATAATCGGCGATTCGTTACGACACAGTGATAATACCTCCTCCTCCTTTTTATGTGATTCTTATGTTCAAGAAGTTCTGGTATTTAACTGTCTGCCAATTCAAATATAAGTAGCGTCGCAATTATTATTACAAAATATTTTATAAATTAAAAAAAAAGTGGTAAGAGCATTTTTCTGTGTTTTGATAAAACAAGACAATTTATCAAAAAAAGATAATTTCGAAACAATATCGTTAATTATATGTCTAAATTTTTCTGAAACTTTATGAATGGAATCGTGAACCATAACATTTTTCTTTTTTCAATTTTTTCTGTGAAATTATTCGTCTGAACAATTAGTTTTTTTGTTAACAAGTTGTTTTATAGTATTGAATACAAGGCATAATGGGTTTATACAGTAAAATTTTAATTGCATATTCAAGATTCTTTTTATGAAATTCTGAATGTGAGAGTAAAAAGAACATGTCAAAAAGACCAATAATCGTGCCTCTTTTTTTGTGAGAGGAAATGCTGAGAATTAAAATTAAGATTTCTACCTGAGAATGTATATATATTTGTAGTATATATTAAACTTAATATAACCATAGTCTGTAATCGTTACATTTAAAAAATTGATCTTTTGACCGTCAATTCCATTGTAAATTAAATTTTAGAATTAATTAAATGGAAAGAAAACATAATCGCTTATTTAAAAAATTATTCATTTCGTATACATTTTTTTAAAGTAACTGTGGTTTTTTTTATACCAATTGATTTATCTCCTTATTCTGTTCATAAATATTAATGTACGTATCAAAATGTTAATAGTTTACGAGTTATTGTATTTAATATTTTATGTTAATATATGTTAAAGTATATATCTCTTTTATGTTAAAGTATATAAAGTAAAATATCTCAACTATTGATTTTTTGATATCACTACATTAATACTTTTATATGCAGAATAATTAGAGGAATCATATTATGTAAAACAAAATCATACAATTCGATTTAAAAAAGTGTACGTAACCTTCATATCTTTTTACGCCTTCATCTAGAAAAAAACATGATCAAAATATGTTCCCCTTGAATCTTTCTATTTAAATCCTTCTATGTTTTATTTAAAACATTTTTTTATATCATCAAAAATAAGCGCGATACTTCAGATCGATTTAAGTGGACCACTCTTACACAGATAATTCAGAACAACCAGGTGTTCCTGAAGAGACATATTCCTGATCGAATTCTAAGAGGATTTTTCTTTTAGAAAAATTTTATTCGAATCTTAATTTCGAATCTTAGTTTTCAAATTACAAGAAGAAATAGCATATCAGTCGCGTATAGGAAACGAGCAGGAGTGACGTTCACTTAGATTAGACGCGGGCGCTTTACTGATCAGGGTGCATATTAATCTGACGCATTTATACGTTTATAAAAATATGTTCTTTCTTATCTTTCCTCTCTTTGTCTTTCACATACATTAAATATACTAATTTCGTTAAGTTATGAATTAAAATGATGAAATTAAAATGAATATTGAATTGAATCCTTTGAATATCGGATTGCTTTTTAATTATATTGATAAAATTATTAGAGAAATGTCGTAAGAGAACAAAATTAGATAATAATTACGTGCAATAAGTATTATAAAATTATTATTGACATACAAATTATACAATATTTTAGTATGTCGAATTCTAAGAGCGCTTCTTACAATTCGACCTACTGAAAACTTGTTAATGTTAAGTTTGGAGTTTCTTTCATTTTTTTAGTTTTTTTTTCGAGTCATCACATGGTAATGTAGATCGCTTTTTCCATGGCGACCATTATGAGGCGCGCGCATACACTCTCAGTTCTGTTGCGATGATCTTTTTTTACTGTGCTATGTGTTGCTCTCGCTTATCGGCCGGTACACGCCTTTTTTTTACGACTCGATATACATTATTGCGATATCATTTTGAGTAGACTACTGTTTTGTAAGGTTAGAAATAAATGAATTTTGTTGTAAATCAACATAAAGTTTATTTTCTTTTGGGTGCCTAACAATCGCAGTTGTGAACTGTAAACTTCAACAGATTATGGGCCTAAGACACCTTATCAACACATTAATAAAATAAAATATACACAAAATAAATTGGGTGATTCAATCGACTTAAGAAGCATATCCAAATTTGATGGAACGAACTTCCAGTCTTGGAAGTTCCAATTAAAGCCGATCTTCATCGCGAATGGATTAATAGAAATAATTAATGACACGAACACTCAAACGGAAACTAACATGCGTGAAACAAGAACAAAAGCCATGGTAATCATTTCTTCGATCATGGAATCATCTTGAATACCTATTAACTTGTGAGACGGCAATCGATGATATGGAATCGACTAAGTGCGATTCATGAACAAAAAATGAATCAAATAAATTGCTATTAATGATGAAATTCCAATGACTACAAGATTGAATGACAATATTGTACAACACATTTTGAAGATCGAAAAATATGACACATCAGCTTAAGGATCTCGGAGAATGTTTCAGACATTACCATAATGGCAAAGATACTTGGCAGTTTGCCCTTCAAATTCAGTGCAGTTACAGCTTGGGACAGCGTCGATCCAAACAGCCAAACGATTCAGATTTTCACACAACGTCTTATCAAGGAAGAACGAAGGATTGCGACAGATAAAGCAAGCAATATATTCGCGGCCATGAGCGTAAAGTCAAGTCAGGAGAAACAAAAGACAACGGAGGAGAGGACAGCCCCTCCTATCCCAAAAAAAAAACATAACATGTTTTTACTGTCAGAAACGTAGACACATTGCAAGAGAATGTCGCAAGAAAATGAGGGAGACATATTATTGAGAAAAGGTAAGGTCTTCACCAAAGAAAGACGATGACACCTCGAGCGAAAGTGCGTTCATTGGAGAAATGTACGTGGAAGAATTTTTGAATTTTACGACCGAGGAGGCTTCTTGATAGTGGTGGCAACCTCATCAGGTAAACTCATACAACTACTCAATCTGGAGACATGGAAAATAATAATATCTAGAGATGTGATAATACATCAACGATTCAATACCATTGGAAAATAAGGATGCAAAAATTCCAATTGGCCAAAGTTCATCAATTCAAGAGAGATACGATGAAGAAGATGATAAGGGTCGACTCCAAGTAGAGAACATATTCTAACTACGAAACTAAGGAAAGAGCTTTTTCGACAAACACCGATCGAGTACTAGTCAGAGACAGAGACAAGATTAAGCTACCGCAACGGTACGAAACAAACATGGTAGAACTCGAGGAGCCAATGATTTACAAGGAGACAACATCTAGGCCAGAAGCTGCTCATTGGAAGACTGCCATTGAAGAGAAGCTGCGGACACATGAAATTGGATGGACACACGAACAATAAAACCTGGATTCTCCAAGAATTTTATCCAAGGATAAAAGAACAATAAAGTCCAAATGGGAATCTTCAATGGGAATCTTCAAAATAAAGCGATCTGTCATTAGAATCCGTCAATACAAAGTCTGGTTATGTGCAAAAGGATTTTCGCAAAGGTATGGAATTGATTATCATGAGATATTTGCTCCAGTAGCAAGATGATTCCATACGCTCATTGTTGACCATAGCAGCGATAAAGGATTTCGAAATTACACAATTTGATATAAAGACTGCATTCCTTAATGGAATATATTCGAAGAGATATACATGATAGTATCAGAGGGACTTCTCAGATGGTAAAGTATGCAAACTTCAGAAATTCCTATACAGCCTCAAATGCATCGAGAGTTTGGAATCACGAATTTGATTTATTTCTCAAGTGGTTCAATTTTGAACCAAATAGAGCAGACTCTTGCGTGTACATTGATAGATAGAGTCTATCTTATTATTTACATAAATGACGGTTTGATTTTAATATCATCAAAAATGGTTGCTGATGAAGTATTAAAAGAAAGTATTGAAAGACTAAGATCAAACTTCGATATCACCTACTTGTTTTATAGAAACCAACAAAATGTCTGAAACAAAATCATTTCATACATCAATCATCTTACATCAAACATATTGTAGAACGCTTCAATATGTTAGATGCGAACAAGAGAAATCCCAGCAGATTTAAGAACATGCTTAGCCACTTCAGGAGAAAGAGACGCGAATATTGATAACATAATCCTACAGACAAGCAATCGGTAGCCTAATGTTCCTTGCAAATGTAACGCGCTCTGATATTGCATTTATAGTCAATTATCTAAGTCGATTTATTTGTAGTTACGACAGCCAACACTGGCACGCGATAAAGAGTGTACTCAAGTATTTGAAAGGTACCATAAACGTGGACATACTATATACTGACGGGTCTGATGAAACCGTGGAATTGGAACTATTCAGATGCGGATTATACAGGCGATCTCGATACCAGTCGTTCCACAAGCGGTTATGTATTTATTCTGATAAATGCGGCAGTGATTTGGTTCTCTTAAGCAAAGATCCGTAGCACTTAGTACAACGGAGGTAGAATACATTGCTGCATCTGAATCGGTTAAAGAGGGGCTCTAGTTCAAACAATTGTTATGTAACATCGAATATCAATCAAGTGACTCAATCATCATTAATATAGATAATATAGATAATAAAGATTAAGCTAATAAAGAATCATGAAGTTGAACTTTTCATAAGAAAAGTAAACACATTGATATTCGATATCATTTTGTGAAAGATATGAGCAAAGATATTAATGTTGAATACGTGCTTAGCAAACAAGTCGCGGATATATTAAAAAAATTACTTAGTAGAGACTTATTTTAATTAACTTGCGAACGAAATTATGTATAGAGACTACGGAAGCTCTCAAAAGGAGGGAGTGTTAAGTTTGGAATTTCTTTCATTCTTTTAATTTTTTTTTTCGAATCATCACATGATAACGTAAATCGTTTCTTCCATGGCGGCCACTATGAGACGCGCGCATACACTCTCAGTTTTGTTGCGATCTCTTCTTTTTTATACTGTACGTTGCTCTCGCTTGTCCGTCGGTACATGCCCTTTTTTATGATATATATTATTGCAATATCAGTTTGACTAGATACTGTTTTGTGAAATTAGAAATAAATGAGTTTTGTTGTGAGTCAATATAAAGACGTCTATTAAATGCCCAACAATCGCAGTTGTGAACTACAAACTTCAATAGTAGAAACAACACTTGAGATTGGAAAGGAGAGACTTTCACGAGCTCTTGTTAAGCAATTGTCCAAAATTATAAATACGAATCTATTGTTCATCGACTTAACTTACGATTTACTGCCCCCCTTTTTCGATTTTTCTTATGACGAAATTATTTATCATTTTCACGAAGAAGCCTGTCTTTACTGGGAACGCACGTCTACAGATATTTGCGAATCGTACCTCTTTCATAAACTGTGTCCTTTGGCATCCGAATCGGCGTGTGCTATCGTCAATTTTGATATAGTGCAGTTAATTCAAATCTGAACATTTATTTTATTGTTAATCCTCTCTCCTGATGCGAGTAAGGCCTGCTTCAGCAAGCATTAGCTTCGATAGTTGGTCAGTTTCAATCATTAATCGATTATGCGAAGTCCAAATGTGTCAATAGGCATTATAATATTTGTAGCACGCAATTGTCTTGTTTTCATATTTACAAAAATTTCACTAACAATTTTATCTGCGCTATTGCGTTCATAGCATTTATTACATACTTATGAGAAATTTTATGAGAAACTCGATCGCGCTTTTTATAATAATATTCAAAGAGTTATTAATATGTAAAACAAAAACGTAAGCCAAATACACTTTAAAAGCATATTATTATCTTAAGTATGAAATTGTTATTATCTTGTAGATGTTTCCATTTTGCTCTAGCTTCTTAAAACAGTCGGAGACATAAGTTTATATGTATTAGTGCTCGCTACAATTGTTTATTGAAATTCACTTCCATCATTCAAATATTAAATGTCTTTTAAGTATATAGATATTAAGTCACACGACTTTCTATGAGATTCTTCTTTCATAAATTGAGTCATGTTTCAATATATTGATACAATTCGATTACTCACTTAATTACACAAGAATTTATTAATCAATTTATCAGTCAATCACTAACAATCATAAATAATTGATTATTCAGCGATTAAAAATCGCTGAAATATTAAATAATCAATCGTTAGTAATTAACTGATAAATCGTTTTATCAAGTGAGTGTAATCGAAAAGTGTCAATATGTTGAAACATAACACACTTTATAAAAGAATCTCATCGTGAGTGATGAATCTCATATGTGACTTAATCTACGTGTGACTTTATCTACGTATTTAAGAGGATCCTAAAGTGAAGCTCGAACTTCGATGTCACCAGAGAGGTCGCTGTTTTTCAAGCGCATATGTCTTTATATACTACCACATCAATATCTCACGCAGCCTATGATCACATGTTCGTATCAATTTTTGTAAAAAATTCGTGATAAAGTGTCTAAGTCTAATTCTAACAAGTCGACGTTATTTGTTTGTACAAACTACGTGTTTGTGGATTTCTTTCTAAGTATAGGTTAAAACTTTCGTATCAAGCAAATGTTGTCATGGCTTGATAATTTGAAATGCCAAATGTTACACTAAAAAATGATAAAAAAAATAATTTCAAAATTTTTAATTGGCAAACTCCACCTCACTAACACTATTAATGAGTATACTTTAATCTTGAAAAAGGATTTTCGAATCTACGAAAAAGAAAAAAGTATTTGTTATACAAATATTATATATGATTTAGTCGGTAATGCAGACGGCTTTAGGATCCCTTTAAAAGATATTTAATATTTGAGTGATGAAAGTGAATTATAGTAAACAATTGTGTCGACCACTATACAGTGCATCCAAACATAATCTATTGACTGTTTCAAGGAGTTAGAACAAAATGGAATTATTGAACAAGGAAATAATAATTTTACAATTAACATAATAATAAGCTTTTAAAATATATTTGATTTGTTTCAAACATTCAAACTTTTTCAGTGCTTAGAAGCGCGATCGCGTTTCTAATAAGACTCCTCAAAGACTCCTAAATATGTAATAAATGCTACGAGCGCGATAGTGCAGATAAAATTGTTAGAGAAATTTTTGTAAAAATGAGAAATTAGACAATAATTGCCACAAGTATTATAACACCTATCAGTATACAATTAAGTCTAACAAGTATTTCAGTACGTCGAATTGTAAAAAAACGCTCTTAGAATTCGACGTACTGAAATAATTGTATGATTATTTGTATATCAATAATAGTTTTATAATGTTTATCCCACGTAATTATTGTCCAATTTTGTTCTTTTACATTTCTCTAACAATTTTATAAACGTAATTAAAAAGCAGTCCGATTCTCAAAGGATCCAATCTTCATTTTAATTTCTAATTGGTAAATGTTGACAATAACGAAAGCAGCTTTGATGCTCTTGACCTTGATATATGTTGTCAAGGTCATGATCCTAAATAACTTCCGACAAATTTTATTTGGCGACTCACTCTTCGTTAAAAGGTTATTAACGAAAAAAGTTTGAAAAAAATAACGATTTATTCCTGCTTTATACAATATTAAAAACTGTTCTATACCTTGTTTACGTAATAATTTTCTACGCAAAACAATCCCATTCTTCCACACGTAGCGACTCTTACCCGTGTGAAAGTCATGTGTCCCCAAGCAGGGAGGAGATGGGGTGGGAATTGTTTTATATAGAAAGTCATTACGTAAACAAGGAAAGATATAGAACAATCCATGTGATCAGTGTACGCTCAGTGCATAAAGCACCCACGTCTTTAACCGTGAGCGCTTCTCTTTTTTGTCCGGCTCCTATACGCGATCCGTGATATACTAACCATTTCTTCTTGTAATTTGAAAACTAAGCTTCGGACAATTTTCGTAAGGAAAATGTCTTAAAATTCAGTTAAGAATACGTCTCTTTAGAGACATATGGATTGTTCTGAATCATTCTGTATAATGTCTCTCCTATAATAAAATTTATCTTAAATCTATCCTCCCAAACTCGTACTCTTGACCCGCATTCACATAATATTTCTGTTCATCCTTCTTCATTTTTGAATTATCAATTATTGCCATCAATATTATCAATTAGAAAAGAATTGTTTATTAATTTATCATTCATTACAATATCAATAGATTTAATGCCTTTTACAGTTGGCGCATAATTTCTCATTTCTGTCCTCTAACAACAACAAAAAAAAAACTTAAAATTATGGAATTTATTAAAAATATTGAATTTGATATAATGGACTTCCTGGAAAGGTTTACAATAAAATCATTAATCTTAGAAATAAAATCACATATTTGCTTAATAATTTTATGTCTGGTCCTCTTCGGAAAGATTTTATATTTTACTTATTTTTTAAATTACGGAATGCTGACACAGCATTTTTTAAAGACTAACAAAAACATCATTTTAATAAAAGCTGACAAAGGAAATGTTACGGTAGCCTTTGACAAAGACAATATATATTCAAATATATATACAAAGACAATATATATATAAATGAACATCATGTTAAAAGACATCTTACACTGTGATCAAGAAATCACCATTGAGAATGATGATTAACAACTTTAAATATTTTTTTACAAAATAGAAAAATTCTAAATTTCGGATACAATGTATAAGATTCTGAATTACAGTGACAGCACAATGCCTAGGGTATACGGTCTCCCTAAGATTCACATTTCCTTCTAAGAATCATTATGTTGATTAATAGCTCTTTTTTTCTTTAGCTACCTTCTTACAAAACATAATTATCAATAGCATTCCAATAGAACATAGCCATATTGAAAACAGCTTTTATCTGGTTAAGAAATTCAATGGCAAACGATTTGACAGTGATATGATTTTGATTTCATTGAATGTGAATTCTTTATTCACAAATGTGCCTATGGAATTAGTCATAAAAAGCATTTTGCATGGGATCTCATCTCATATAATCATGAGAATCCGATGATGAATTCCTGGATGTAATTCGGCTTGTACTTAACTCCATTTACTTTATGTTTGACGATAGGTTTTATAAACAAAATTTTGATACGTCCAGAGGTTCACCTTTGTTACCTGTAATTGCTAATTTAATTATGTAAGACATTGAGATGGAAGAGATAAGTACTTTTGATTTTGATGTCCCATTTCTTTTACTGTTGCCGTTGATTTAGTTATGGCTACACTTCGAAACCGAGGAAATGTTGACTAAATTTAATTCGCTTCATCCTAAAATTCAAGTTACAATGAAAATTAGTGGTCAAGAAACAAACAAAGGATTTCAGGTAGATATCTTAATTGTAATTCTCAGCATCCCCTCTCACAAAAAAGAGGCATGATTATTGGACTTGTTGACAGATTCTTTTTACTCTCGTATCCAGAATTTCATCTTGAACATGAATGAATCTTAAACATGTAAAATTTATTGGATAATAATTACCCATTACGCGTTGTATTCAATACTATTTTTAATAGGATAAAACAACTTATTAATGAAAAATCAATTGTTCAAACGAATAATTCCATAGAAAAAAATGAAAAAAGAATAATGTGCATCACGATTCCGTTCATAGAGTCGGATTCAGAAAAATTTAGACATATAGTTAACGATGTTGTCTTGAAATTGTCTTTTTTCAATCTGATAAATTGTCTTGTTTCATCAAAGTGCAGAAAGATATTTTTCTCACATATTCTCATAAAAATTTAGTTTATAAAATGTCTTGTAATAATTGCATTGCTACTTATGTTGAACAAACTAGACAGTTAAAGACCAAAATTTCTGTGAACATAAGAATTACATAAAAAGAAATACTATCACTAAGTGACGAATTATCGGTAACAATTTGGACATAAATTTAAGTGAGAAGAAAGTGATTTTTAGATCTAGAAAAAAATTATAAGCAGAGAGAGAGAGAGAGAGAAAGAGAGAGAGAGAGAGAGAGAGAGAGAGAGAGAGAGT